>NC_087069.1:22993721-23175166 GCF_963678635.1 Symsagittifera roscoffensis
CATCCAACGTATCAAGGTTATTGCAGCGATAAACGGTTGATTAATAAGGAGTGAATTATTGAGATTTGAAGGATAGTTCCAGTAGCAATTCGGATCATTTATATATAGTAAATCACCCGCACAAAAATGCTTGAACCAATGACTAAAGGTCATGTTTCACCAGCTAATTTTAACAAAACTCGGGAAATAATCTTTTAGTTTGAATCGAATAAGATAGATCAATTCCAGTTCAGTCAGGAAAAATCAGCAAAACCCCGCTTTTTAAATAAGGAAGCTTTAAAAAAATGTCTCGGAAAAATGCAATTTTGCATCGGTTTTCGGGCTTTAAATATCCGTTGCGCCTCGTCTCCAATACAGAGATATAGGTTAGACTTCAACTTCTTCTCCGACTGGGTACGATTTTTCCCATTTACATCCTCTGGCAACGCTGCAATAGCCGCCGCATTTAACGTACGCGCAACATAAAAATTGTCAGGATCAATGTCATATTTTGCGATCATCCCCCAGTGGAACTTTATGATCCACTCCTCCTAATAGATAGGGGGTTCTGGCGTACGTGCGTCCCAGAATGATACAATATTAAGCGGATTTCCCCCCTCCTTTTCGTTCTGCTGACTGCGCTATGTTGAAGTAGATTATTGTGTAGTATAGAAAGGATAGTTGTTTAACTTGAATTGTAAAGCAACTGTAAGGCATCAAATATAAATCTTACTGCAGCGTTCTGTTTTAGTTCGTACCGGACGATAGAGATCGCAAGGTCACGACAGCAGGTCCCCAGACAGAAAAGAAACAAACTTATATAGCTTACATAAACTCAAACTGGTCCCTATCTTAATTCATCCATTGCACAAGTTACAGTTCTAACATGAGGTGGAGAAAAGGTCAAATTACGAGCTTTGACTGACTGTTGTACCAGAGTCAACTCATTTCTGTTACTGCATCCACAGTTTGCAGAAACTCGCATTGTAGTCATGCAATCGAGTCCTAGGAGTGAATCAGAAGTCACCGTTGAAGACTAAAGTCACCCATGAAGGCTAATTCTGGCCATAATTCTCCATGACATTGCTGAAAATGAATCCAAACTTTTCTTGAAAAAATCACACACTCTTTAAACTCCCCATTTCAGCGCTCTAACAGGGGCAGACGACTTTTTACAGAGTATTGTGGTTCAAGGCATCGGTAACTTTTCGCGAAGAGCACTGAGCCGGCTCGAAAACAGTTTATGAGGCTGTAAACATTTTATGAACTTCTTTGAAGAGATGAATCAGACTGGTCATCTGGAAGGCTATCACGGCAGGACAGCATACTTCTAGCAGAATGATACTACCTGGTGGCCCACCATACAGTTTGGAAGGAGTATCCCTGAAAACGGAAACTTCGGCACCGACATCCAACGTATCAAGGTTATTGCAGCGACAAACGGTTGATTCATAAGGAGTGAATTATTGAGATTTGAGTGATCGTTCCAGTAGCAATTCAGACCAAATATTTATGGTAAATCACCCGCAAAAAGTTGCTTGAACCAATGACTAAAGGTCATGTTTCACCAGCTAATTTTAACCAGAATCGGGAAATAATCTTTCAGTTTGAACCAAATAAGAGAGATCAATTCCAGTTCAGTCAGGAAAAATCACCAAAACCCCACCTTTGAAATCAGGAGGCTTCTATAAAATGTCTCGGAAAAATGCAGTTTTGCATCTTCCCAATTTGTTCGTCAATGCATCTGCAGGCATGTTTGCTGTTGGTAAAGAGGTTAATGTCAACTTCTTCTGTTCAATAAAGCTTTCGAAGGAAGTGTAGTTTTATGGCAAAACGCTTTTCCATGCTTCATTGAATGTATACTAATGGCAATACAAGCTTGGTTGTCATCGAAAACTTCCAAAGGCCTATTTTAAATTATGCCTAAGTTATTAAGGATGCCCTGTAAATTAATTCCTCACTTTCCTGTTTCGGCCACAGTTTTGTGTTCTGCTTCGGCTGTTGAATTTGATACACAACGCTAAAATCTGCTAGATCAACTTATCACACCTGAGTTGTCAGTGAGCTTAAAACAATATCCTGAGGTACTTCTCTTATTGTCTATATTTACAGCCCAGTCCGCATCCGAAAAGCTAACAAGATTCAACGCCTTATCCCTCCTATATACTAAAAGTAAGCTTTTTGCTTCTAGCAGATATTTTGACAATTTTTTCCGGTTTTTCTAGGTTTTCACCTGAGTTTTTCGCAAAACAACTTGGAAGATTTGCTGCAAAGCAAATGTCGGGTGTACTCGACAAAGCTAGGTAATTTAGTCAATCAAAAAGTCCTCGATAGTCACAATTTTTCATCTTTTCTTATTCTATTCTACCTTCTAAAGGACAATCTTCTTTTTTCAGTTTTTTTGTTTTCACGAGAGGGGTTGTTATTGGTTTTGCTTTGGTCATTTTAATTCTTGATAACAATTTTTCAACATTTTTCTCCTGAATTATTTTATTTTCCTTTCCTGAGTAATCAATTTTCATTCAATTTTCAATCAACTAGAACCATTTAAGATCACTTATCTCGTTTATCTCAATACTTTCAGAGATATTCTTTTCAAATCAGCTACAGAAACTTTTAACCGCTCCACAAACCACTATATTTTTGACTGTCTCACCTCATACGTATTTTGAACTGCTAAGCTCAGGACGATTCTCAGGGTCGACAACTTGGTTGAAGGCGAATACGTTTGTCAAAATCCCTTCCCTCAAAGTGGCTAAAACCTTTAGCAACAAACCTAGCCCTAAGCCTGGAAATTTTTCTATTAGGTCCGTACTTCAATGCGAATTGCCATCTGCTGCCTATAGGCTTCTCTCCTATATTTCTAACTAGTTCCCAAACTTTGTTTTTCTCTGATGAATCAAACTCTTTTTTCTCGGCTTCTTGCCATTCGGGGTCTGCCAAAGCTTCCTTAGCCTTTTTTGGTATATATTTTGAGATTTTCTCCAAAAAACACTATCTCATTCGTCACTTTCTAATATTTTCTCAAAAGAGAATTTAGACTTGTCAAAACTAACGTTTCTAGACTTTTGCACTTTGAGTTTACCTTCACTCTTAATTCCTATCAGATAAGCTTGACTATTTTCCAACAAGAAACTTTTTTTTTAAAATTTGTATTTTTTTAAAAAATCCGCATCAGAAAAGCTAACAAGATTCAACGCCTTATCCCTCCTATATACTAAAAGTAAGCTTTTTGCTTCTAGAAGATATTTTGACAATTTTTTCCGGTTTTCCTAGGTTTTCACCTGAGTTTTTCGCAAAACAACTTGGAAGATTTGCTGCAAAGCAAATGTCAGGTCTACCCGACAAAGCTAGGTAATTTAGTCAATCAAAAAGTCTTCGATAGTCACAATTTTTCATCTTTTCTTATTCTATTCTACCTTCTAAAGGACAATCTTCTTTTTTCAGTTTTTTTGTTTTCACGAGAGGGGTTGTTATTGGTTTTGCTTCGGTCATTTTAATTCTTGATAACAATTTTTCAACATTTTTCTCCTGAATTATTTTATTTTCGTTTCCTGAGTAATCAATTTGCATTCAATTTTCAATCAACTAGAACCATTTAAGATCACTTATCTCGTTTATCTCAATACTTTCAGAGATATTCTTTTCAAATCAGCTACAGAAACTTTTAACCGCTCCACAAACCACTATATTTTTGACTGTCTCACCTCATACGTATTTTGAACTGCTAAGCTCAGGACGATTCTCAGGGTCGACAACTTGGTTGTAGGCGAATACGTTTGTCAAAATCCCTTCCCTCAAAGTGGCTAAAACCTTTAGCAACAAACCTAGCCCTAAACCTGGAAATTTTTCTATTAGGTCCGTACTTCAATGCGAATTGCCATCTGCTGCCTATAGGCTTCTCTCCTATATTTCTTACTAGTTCCCAAACTTTGTTTTTCTCTGATGAATCAAACTCTTTTTTCTTGGCTTCTTGCCATTCGGGGTCTGCCAAAGCTTCCTTAGCCTTTTTTGGTATATATTTTGAGATTTTCTCCAAAAAACACTATGTCACCTACAATCTCATTCGTCACTTTCTAATATTTTCTCAAAAGAGAATTTAGACTTGTCAAAACTAACGTTTCTAGACTTTTGCACTTTGAGTTTACCTTCACTCTTAATTCCTATCAGATAAGCTTGACTATTTTCCAATGTCCCCAGGAAAATTCCCCTTTTAGAGATTTTGTCTAAATTTTTGCGAAACTGATTTTCCACAAAACTATACGCTACACACCCAAAAGTTTTCACAAAATTCAGGCTGGATTTTTCTCCATACATAAACTTGCAATGTGTTTTGCCTATTGCAGAAGAAAAACACATATTTTTGAGACTAGTAGCCATAATAGGAACATAAGGCCAATAAGTTTTCGATAAATTGGCATTGAAAGTCATGCAGCGAGCTATCGGAGTAATTGTTCCCCACACCCTTTCTATCTTTCCGTTCTCCTGAGGGGAATAAGGAGCCGATGTTTCCAGTCTTATTTTTTGTTTCCTACAAACTCGCTTAAAAACCTGACTAATGTACTTTCCTGCGCTATCTGAAACTTAAGTCTGAGGAACTCCTATAAGGCATACATAAACATGCCATACAAAAAATAGGAGTTTTTAGCGTTTTTGAAAACAGTTATTAGGCAAAAAGGAAAAAAATTCAAAATTAGTAAGCGCAACATTGGACTACTTTATGAGCAAAAAAACTTAACTTTGCATGAAAAAAAACTTTTTCTTGAAAAAAGTTTATTTGAGCACAAATTTGCGGTTAAAACAAAACAAAAAAATGAAGGGCATTTTTAAAAAGTCTGTTTTTGTTGTCTTCATCTTAAATGGCAATTGTATAATTAGCATTTTTTTGCCGAAAATTTTTTTATTTAGCATGATACACCGAATTTCATGCCAAAACAAGAAACTTTTTTTTAAAAATTCGATCACACAATTTTAGCAAATTCTATGAAATTGGTATGAGGAGTATTTTTTACTTGACTTAGTTTATGTAATTGTGTCGCTAGCATTTTTGGTTTATGGAAGTCAACCCGGGAAAACGGTGTGATCAAAAACTCTGACTGAACGAAAAATGAAGTTCTGATATTTAATTCAAAATGAACAAAACTGCTCATACCAGCCATGAACATTCAGACTGCCTTTAAAGGTCTATGAAGCAGCAAAAACATGAAAAAAATAAATTAAAAAAAATAAATTGATTTTTTTTTAAACTGAGAGTTTTGTAAAAGTCATCCCCCCACGCGCTAGATAAAGTACAAAGTAATAAATTTCACTCCTAGTAAAAAATCAATTTTGGCAAAAATCAATTATGGCAAATTATGGCAATTGGCTTCCTTCAACCAATTGGAATGTTTTCTAAGATAAATTCAGTCTCCGCTTAGGCGTAACTAGTCCCAAGTTGGCCAAAATGGTAGTCTTTAAGCCCCATAACTTCACGAAAACTGATCACAGGTAAAATAATTTTTCAATTTGAAGCTCAGGCCAACAAAACTTTTTGAATGGTATAAAAAAAATTCCGTAATTAATGGCTAATTAAAAGTCGCAACTTGTCTGGAGAAAAAAACCCAGGGCACAAATATTGCGTTGTTTTTGTTCCGAAAGTAGGAACAATAGCAGTATAAATTTGAATTAGAGTCTTAAATCAGTCTTAAATTTAAGTATGAAATAAAATAGGAAAGATGAAACCAAAGAGCATTGATTGATGCATCTGCAATATGTATTAGATTGACACCAGTGGTTGTTTGTCGGCTCTCCGTTTTGACTAGTATAGATGAGTTTGATGCACTGGTGATTTGATGTATGATTGTCTGAGGTTGATTTTTAGTAATGAAGCTGTGTAAACAGGATGATCAGGTGGAAGTGAAGTTTAATTTGATTATTACTGGTCAACTTTTAAATGAAAAATTGGTGGTATGCCAACAAGCCGAAGGGCCGAGAAACCGAAAATAGGATTACCATTCCAACAAGCCAAAAATTAAAATTTGTTATGCAGATTGTCATTGTTGTTATGCAATTGTTACGTAATTCTGATGTAATTTACGTTATTCTGATACAACTTCGGCTTCAAAATAGGACGGTTTGTAGACATGGCGGTTTCTTGATTATCTGTCGAAAAAACTCCACTGATGGCAAAATGGTAGTAGGAGTCATCAGTAGGACATAATGAAGTGATTTTGTTCCGTAAGGGTGATTTGTTATGCAATCGTTGTAGTTGTGTCTCATGGCCAGCCTACATATTCTTCAAGTCTGTCTCGAAGTCTACATTGTACACACGTGTGATATGGTTAATAATATCCCCCCCCGCACCGGAATTCCATGGATAATAATCGATTAGAGTGGAAAAATGTTGTCTAAAATGTTGTCATTATATTCCATTATATTCCATTATAATCCATTATTGTGGCAAATTAAGACCACGTAATCGATTATGTGGTCATTAAATTTGATTTTTTTGAAAAACAAAAATTCATCTCAATCCGTTATAATCGGTTATAATCCATTGTTTTTGTCACTAAAATTGATTAATTTTGCCGAAATAATCCATTATAATTGATTGTTTTGAAATAAAAATCCATTATAACCCACTATAAACCATTTCAATTATAGAACTAAATTTATGTGGCTCAAGAAAATGGAGATTGAAAGGTTTAAAAAAAAAGTGAAGTCAAAGCAAGCCTGTAGATTCGTTATTTGTTTCAAAATACTCAAGTATGAGAAAACAGCATCTATCCAATTAAAACAACATAATCAAATCACTTTTGGTAATTATTGTCGTGTCAACAGATTATTTTCGTTTTTGATGCTTAGAGCATCCACTTAGAAAAATTTGACTCCTTATACTTTTTTACCAGTTTTTTATAATTTTATTTGTTTACATCTCAGTTTTCCCGAAAAAAAAGAAGAAATTAATTAGCATTTAATGGATGCTAGGTATTTCGAGAAACACTTTTAAAATTTCTAAAAGGCTAGCTAGCATTATAAGGCCAATGATTGATCTGTCTATAAGAGTTGATTGGTTATCGAGTCCTGTATGACTTCAACTGAATAGTTGCAAAAAATCAGATTTGAATAATTTTGTCAACTAAAACATGTAGTTTTCTTCCAGACGCCTGTAACGCAAGGCTAAAGCAGCAGTAGAATTTTTTCGCTACAAAAATGTTTCGGCCGCAGTCCACATTTTTCTTTCAAAAATCACGCTTAGCAAAGAATTACACAGAAATTTTTAAAATACATTTTTTTTGATTTGCATAGAAAAACATGCGTTCATTGCACACTTTCATTTAAAAATTGCTCTGAATTTTAAGCCTCAAAATTAAATCAATATTTTGATTGAAACCTTGTTTTTAAAAAGATTGGCCATTATGCATTTTTTGGAAATCAGTCAAAATAAAATGTAGCCGACTTGCCAGCATAATATATTCAATTGATAGCAGACCCTGGGACTTGACTAAGCGCTTTCACCGTTAGAATTTGTGTTTTTTAACAAGATGGAGGCTGCACGAGTGGAGTGGTACGCGCAAAAACTATTCTTAAAGATTTTGTGTTTTTTACCAGCTAGTTTGTTTAATTTTCTTTAATGCGGATATGATGAGTCCTCGCGATGCTTGTGACTTTTGAAAAAAGTGACGGGACACTTAGGGTCACAAACCATATTTTCTCCAGACAACCTTAAACTTTCTAATTAGCAATTTTAATGGATTGATTTATTTTTGTGTTATTCTGAGCTCAAATTAAAAATATGTTTGATCTGTAATTATTTGTCATAAAGTTATGATTAAGATTAAGGGTTGGCCAATTTGAGAGAGTCGACGCGCGATATGTTTTGTGCGGTTAACGCGTAAACTGAAAATATTTGCTCCGAACTTCCAAAACGAAAGTACCGGATTATTTGTGCTCGGGGTGGGTGTTTTTTTTTCTTCAGACAAGATTGGACTTTTTAACTAGCCCTTTTTGACGGGATTTTTTTATATCATTCAAAAGCTATTACTGCCCTGAGCTTTAATTTGAAAAGTTATCTCACCTGTGATCCTTTGTCGTAAAGCTATGTGGGTTTGAAGATTGCCTTTTTGGGACAATTAACGCGCGATATATTTCGAGCTATTAACGCGTAAGCGGAGATTTAATCTGTCTTAGAAATCGTTCCAAATTGGTTGAAGGAAGCTTATTTGCCATAATTGATTTGTTTCTAGGAGCGAAATCTATCACTTTGTACTTTATATGGCGTGTGGGGGATGAATTTCGCAATTAAGTTTTTTATTATTTAATTCTTTTATGTTTAATTTTTGGTGTTATTACTGCTCCATACACCATAAAAGGTAGTCGGAAAATTCAGGGCCTCGCCTCGCCCTGATACGAGCAGTCTTGTTTTGTCTTAGAACTTGTTCGTAATTGATTTGAGGCGTGCTGTTTGGTCTACCTAATACTTTGATGCATGGAAATCGTATAACTTTGCTCTTTACATGTTGATAGTGCGTTGATGGTGATCTTCGAAAAAACTCTCGAAGGAAAATTAAATTTGACTTTTTAAGTTTTCATCAGTTTTGTTTTTAAGGCGAACACTACTCCATAAATTTTAAGACGTACACTACTCCATTAAGGGTTTCGTGCGAGCAGTTTTGCTCATTCTTTAATTATCATCTATTATTTTACATAAGGTTGATTTAATTGTTAGCCAAAGATTTGCATGAAACACGTAGAAACTGATACACATCGAGTGCTCTAAACAAACTTTTCAGGACAAAATAGAAACTTTTTTTAAAGTTCGTTTCCTAGATTTTTCAGATGTTTTGATTTTGTTTGTTTTCGATTGATCATACTTTGATTTGTGAAACCTAAGTATAAGACAGCGGAATACAATCAAACAAAAAGGTTAAAACCGTACTAAATTTCAGGATTTGGCATTTATTGTGTTCAATCTGGTTTTTTTATTCAAGTTTTTCTCAGAAGAATGTTGCAGATCTTTTGAACTATTAATAGGTAACTGACTCCATGTTGCTCCTTTGTTCCTGGATGGGCGCACAGTTTTGTGTCTGTATGTTCCTGGATTCCATAGACAAACCTTTGAACATGTTCCAAAATGTCAGCGAACTCCTTTTACAAAACTTCCGTGGATTTTGTGTACAAATAACTGTAACGTTAATTTTGTCGGCACATTTGTTGTGCCGTGGATTCCGCATTAAGCGAATATAGCTTATTGTTTTGGATTCCGCAAAAGTAAGTGGATTCCACAAAATGTAAGTGGAATCCGCAAATGTAATTGAAATCCGCAAAATTTGTAAGCGGAATCCGCAAATGTAAGCGGAATCCGCAAACTGTAAGTGGATTCAGATCTTTGTTTAATACTGAACTTGCATATGAAAAATTAACATCTAGAGCTGGAATTTTGATCTATAGCAATGCGGAATTTTAAAGCAAGGGTTTAACTAGTGTCAGCGGAATCCACGAACGAATCTCAAAACATTTGTAAATTATATCGGTGGATGTCACCTTTTAGTATTTTGGAAACACAACACCGGTTAAGTTCAAATTTGGAGTCATTGGGCTGAGATGGAAATGAAACACACAGCACATCGCCAAATTAGGTCAGTATTTGTGATTGCGTCAATCCCAAATACTGATTTTGAAAGCTTAACGCCGAATAAAATCAATATTTGTAGTCAATGGGTTTAGAATTTATGGAAAATTAACACACGTCATAGCGCCATTTGGGTCAGTTTTTGGAATTGCGTCAATCCCAAATAGTGATTTTGGAAGCTTAACGACGAGTAAATTCAAAATGTGTTGTCACTGGCTTGGGAGAGTTTGGAGACATAACGCGCAGCATATCGCCGAGTTAGGTTAGTATTTGGGATCGAAGTTCAGATCAATTTAGGTCAGTATTTGGGATCGAAGTTCAGTAGGTCAGTATTTAGGATCGAAGTTGAGATCGAAATTGACAGGATTTGATATTGAAGTTGGGGTGACAGGAATTGAGACCAAATGTTTGGTATTTTAACTGGTAGTTGATCAATGTAGTAATTGAGGTTGATTTTTCTGGTGACCAGTAACTAAAACATATAATTTCATAGGCTATACTACAGATATACATATATGTGAACGGAATTCGTAAACAAAATGCGGATTCTACATACAACTTGCGGATTCCACTTACAATTTGCTGATTCCGCTTACAATTGTGGAATCCGCAACAGCTCAATTTAACTATACAAAAGTCTTATTATTTGTTAGTGGATTCCACGAACTGTTCTGGATTCCGCAAGTACATTTGCAGATTCCGCATTATTGCTTATTTTTGGAGCAATTTCGAGCGGTACAGTGTTTTAGGTATTTGTTTTTGGAATCCAAAACAGCAAGAAGATCAAAGAAAAGTAGCAAAGCTGCGGATTCCGCGACAAATCTGATTTTGGCCTGTTGCGGAACCCGCTTACATTGCCCAGAATGCAGTTGGGCCTCGTAATGACGGGTTTTTAGCAAAGTGAAATTTGCAGAAAATGTATATAATTGTTGATCTAGCATAAAATTACACGCTTAATAATCTAATCTAATAAAATTGAGTTAATCGAAGTACTAAGAAATCAATAATTGAACTTCCATATAATCCTCTGGCAAAATTTCAACTCGTTCATCTTTCAATTTTTGCAAATCAACATTTTTGGGCCTAACGATGAGATTTGACCATTTGTTTCTTCCTACATTGATTATAACGTTGCATTATTTTATATCAATCAGGGAACTGAACAAAAATTATATTAGCTTCACGTTTTCATAGTTTTCACACTGCACATTTTTTTTTGGAAGTGCACGTTTGGAACTCAATTTTTTTTACAAACGATTTCAAAACGTTTTAGCTCAGATGCGGTCAAGTCTATAGATCCTTATAATTGTTAAGAAAGTCCAAAACAAAAGTCTTAAAATCTGGGCATTGTTTTTTGTTGGCGAGACTAATTTTCGTTTTCGATAATATATTGTGAATTTATATATCGATATTTGAAATAACTTTTGTTCAAAAGGATTGATTGCGGTCTCAAATTGGACTTGCTTGGTCTAAAAACATTAATAAAATCTACCACACTGGTACTATTTTTAAGGACCAAAAACAATTAAAATCTATTTTGATCCATGAAACACCACTTTTAGAGAACATTTCGTCGTTCAACTTAAAATGAATAATCAAAAAAGGACTCTTACCTAAAAAAAGATTTTACCCCCCTAAAATATTTGAAAACATTCTTTATTGAATTAAAAATCGTTTGAATATTCCATATTGCAGGCCATATTGTTGATGACAACAGACAGAAACCGTTGGTTCATATGATTCAATGAGTTCTTGATGTATCGCAACTGCCTGCCTAATGAGGCTGAACCGTAATTTTTAAAGAGTTTAAAAGATATCGTGGAATTGAATATCGTGATTTGAAAGGTTCTTGGTGTAGTCTGCTCAAATTTTTTAGAAAAACTTTTTTATTAGACAATTAAATAAGTCAGAAAGTGGCTGTTTTATTCTAATTTTGATTTTTTCCCTTAATAAAATGCCAAAAAAATTGGACTGCATTGAACGATATGTTATTCAAAAGCTTTTTTTGCGATTCGAACTGTAATGAAAAAGTTATCCAAAACTTTTTTTCTATCTCCTCGAGGAAATGATTTGAAATTTTGCATGCAGGCTCAACATAGATGGAATAGTTTCTATAGATGTCGTGAAAACATGGTTTTACTCCAACAAAGTTTCCACTATTTTTTGGGAACAAGTACTTGGAACAAAAAAATGCTCCTAGGACTTTTTGATGTTTTTTTGGAAATATCTGTCGCCGAATATGTCTATCTGAAAGTAATAGTTCTGTTATAGTTAAGTAAAAACCGGTTCTGTTTTTTCACGAATTGATTTAACACTTTGAATACCGAAAACCCTCAAATGAGAATTACAAAGCCCCAAATTGTTTGTTTTTGTTGGACAAAATAGCACCGCTAATTTTTTTCCGGGCTGCAAAACTATTAGAAAAAAGGTTTTACTAATCGAGCAAAAAATTGCCTACAAAATCAATGTCAATTATTTTTTTGAAAAAAAAAACTTCTAAAGAAACGCAACATTTCAAAGAGTGTCATTACTGGTACTATGATTGCGAAGAAGTGGAAACGTAGCAAGACTCTTGAAACACATTACGAGGCGAAACTGTGCACTCGATAGGCGCAAAATTTGGTGGATGTAAGATCCTGTATTCCGAAGACAAGTCTTTAATAATGTTAAATTATGTCGGAACGATCAAAGGAAATGCAAGAATAAAAGAGAAACAAAGGGAGCGTCCTTGTTGCGGAATCCGCATGCAATTACCAAAGTCAACACTTTGGCCTTGTAATGCAGGATATTAAGTTCTGATTTTTTTCAGCTAGACCTTCAGCTAATCGCTTTCAAAGAACAAGCTCCTCTATGACAGCTGGAGTCATTTTAAAACTCGTTTCGCTGAAAATCGCTAAACATCAAACTGACTGAACAAAAAATATACCTGCTCAAAACATACATTTACGAAATTTTTAACAAAAAATGTTTGAATTTTTCAATGCAAACATTTGTATTTGGAGAATTCTCACACTTGTTGCGCGATTTTGAATGATCTTTTGATTGTTCATTTTGAAAAAAAGTTGTGATTTTTTTTACAATGGTGCAAGGTGTTTAATAGTTTTGTGTGTGAAACGTGTGTAATATTGCAAGGCGTTTAATTTTTGCTTAATTAATTTGCAAAAAGTTTTCTGAGATACAGAAAAAATCAAAGTTGCTTATGAGTGCAATTTCACAATTATGAATATAAAAAAATCCAAAGGAAACAATTTTCCGATTGATGTTTTCGCTAATTTCCAGCAGAAGCTGACAAAAAACTATAAGTCTACCAATTGTGATAAAGTAGTTTGAAAACTTTCACAAAACGGATATCATTGCAAAAAATATGGCAAAATTTTGCAAATTCTCTAGAAATGTTAAAAGAATTTTTTTGTTTCCACCTCGCAAAAAATAGACATTTCATTGTAAAAACTTTTGACAGTAAAAAGTTGGCTGGTAATATTTGGCAAGGTTTGTAGCAATTTCCGACTCACAATTAGAAATCATCAAGGGCAAAAAAAAAATTGCATTAAATTTTGTGTTCCTGAAATTATTTCTTCAAAAACGTTGTATCTCAACCTTTAAATTGAATTTGTTTGTTGTTCACAATCCCCATAATCCCCTTTTTTTTCTGAGATTTTTTTTGCAGATGATTGTTTCTTTCAAAAAAACTCAACACTATATAAACTTTACGGCAGTTTTTCTATATTCTTCAAACTAATAGAGAGAAATAGAAAACGATTAGAAACAATGTAATTGGAAAAAAAGCCTCAAGTTCAACTAGTCACAACTAACTATTTTTTACATTCCTATTGAATCAAAAATATTATAGAGCTGCTATGCAGAATCAATAGTTAATTCTGCTCAAAACGTTTTTCCGACCTCTAAAACTGGTCGAGAACTTTGTTTTACACAAAAAATATGCAAAAAAGAAGCTATAAACAATCAAAACTCATTAGAATTCCTTGATTCTTTAAGCCATATAATATTCACACACATTTCTTTTGTGATTTGAGCGGGAACTCAAAATTCCTGCTCGAATCACAAAAAAAATGCGTGTGAAAACATATGGCTTAAAGAATCAAGGAATTCTGATGAATTTTGATTGTTTATAGCATCTTTTTTGCTTTGTTTTGTGTAAAAAAAATTCACTCGATTTCGTAAAAGGTGAATTTCGACTCACCAGGATAAAACCTCCAATTTTAAAGGAGGGAGTTGACGTTGATTTTTAGTCTGCCATTAAATCGGGATCAATTTCCGGAAAATTTGTTAATTTTTGTCGAATAATTTGACTAATTTATTATTTTTTTTTTTTCAATAATACTCTTCTTAAGAGTTGTAGTAAAAACCAATGTGTATTACAAAAAAAAAATAATAAATTAGTTAATCTATTACAAAAAAATTAACAAACTATCCGGAAATTGATCTCGATTTGAAGTCGGACTAAAAATCAACGTCTTCTCCTCCTTTAAATGTGTATAGGATTAATCCTAGTGTGCCGAAACTATTCTTTTACAAGCGTAAATATCAAACTCCGAATCGAATTTGGTGGAAATATTTGAAAAAAGTATCGCAAATAACGAAAAAACTTTTTATATGAAAAAATGCGGACTATTTCAAAATCAGGCACAGAATAGATACCATAACCATGTGACAAATTTGTAATAAACATAAAATAAGTCTATACAACAATTTGCAGCTCTTATATCCAATCGGCCACTTAATTTTACTCGAATAATTGGAAATTTTTTCGAGAATGTTTTTTATTATCCGCGAAAGAAATAAAATCACTCAAATTGAACCAAGAAAAAGACACCAGAGTTCTTGGTAACACTTAGCGAAAAAAAACAGTTGAGTCCGAAAAATGTAGTTCGGAGCAAATTTATTCATTTAGTGACCCAAAATTTGTTCGAAATGTTGAGAAATTCTCGAAAAAAAGGAAAAGACAAAATTTATAATCCGTGAAAAAGCAAAATAACCGAAATCCAGCTACAAAATGAATACCAAAATACTTTCTAAAATGTTATAGTAGGTATCTTGTCAATTCTTTACAAAGTAGCTTGTAGCCCTTATGTTCTTTCAATGACCTAATTTTGTTCAAAGTTTTCAATTTTTTTCCAAATAAAAAAAATTTTTATCCAAGAAAAAAAATTGAAGTTCAGGCACAGATTAGACACCAGAACTCTTCTTAGCAGTTATAATTATTTTCCGGATTACATTTCCAAGCAGTCACACAAGTTTCCTAAAATTTTAGGAAAACCTATCAGGAAAATTTTCAGTATTCGAAAAGAAAAATACGAAATCATTCGAAATCATTCGCTTACATTGCGAAGAACATTCAATCAATATATACCAAAAATCAACCCATACTTTTCAATAAAAGAGTGAAGCTTGTTGTTTTTTATTTTAAAAAAAAACGAGATTTGTTTCAAACTCTTGCGACGGACGACAACTTGGCAAAGCCACATCAAACATTGGACACAATCTCAGAGGAGACAACGTGACTGGTAGTGAGTACCCTGATAACTGATCTTTTCGAAACGAAAGTGAAACTTGCGTCCAAGGTAATTGAAATTATGCATTTTTGCGATGATATAAACATCGATTAAAAGAACAAGAACGATACTTCTTTGAAGATTTTCTCATTGTAGGTAACCCTCCTTCTGATGCCCGCGATACGAACAAATTGCTCAAAAAATTGCTCTGGTTTTTGGATAAAATTTTGGAACTGCGAGTCAGTGTAAGTAGGTTGAAAGCCTATCATAAATTGCTAGTACATGCTCGAAAAATAAAAATGATGCCAACAATCATTATAAAGTTTGATATTTCAATGATGAGCTCGAGGCGTATAAAAACAGGAGAAAGTAAAAAAAAGAGAACTACGAAAGTCCTAGTAACCAAAATCCAATTTGAACGCTGGCCTCCGCTCAATGGGTATGTCAAACGTTTGGCTGAAAGCAGGAACATCATCACTTCGAATCGAAAGTGCTCAGTGTCCCTTTAACGTCTATGGAGCTCGGGAACCATATCAGGCAAAAGTTAACCCTGAAGAACCCAATGATTCGAGAGCAACAACAATAATTGTTGCCCAATCATGCGCAAAATCCAGTTTTATGTCAATCAAAATCGGCAACGCCATATCATGCAAAAGTTAACCCTGAGGAACCCAATCATTTAAGAGAAACAACAAAAGCGAGTTGAAAAACCTAGACGCTGATGGAAACCAGGTTTTAAAGGAAACAGGTCACGTCTCTTAGATGATGAGGAGCGATCAATGAGAATATGTGCGTCTCTATCTTCAGAGCAGGAAAACGTTGTAAGGAAAACGTTTATGGATAAAGCGGAGGAAAACAAAAAACGAAACATTGTAAGGAATTGCTTCCCAAGATGAACTCAAAATCTTTTTGTTTGTTGACTAACCGCTTCTTCTTCTTAGAAGATCAACTGAAAATGAAACTTCGGTCAGGAAGGTTGAAATTAGCGGAGAATTTTTGTTGAGATACATAATTACTGATTTGGTATTTGTGCTATCAGAGCAAAGATAAAACAGCGTTATAATTTTTTGGTTTTTTTTATATCATCTTCGATACAAATTAAATCAAAACTTTTGTTCTTTTGATGTTTTTTTGATACCTAAAACTTCTTTAAAAGAAGGAAAGTAGAAAAAAACAATCAAAAATAAAAAATTTGAAGTGAAAGTGTTTTTTTTTTGTGTTAATGCTCTCTTTCTTTGATCTCGACGTTTCAGTGCTGCGACTTCCGCGGTAACAAATTATAAAATTTCAATCACGTGAAGAATTTATATGATGGAGCAGTGCGACCTCCGCGGTTACCATCCTGCAAGTGACGAGAGTTTGAAGCCTTAATTGCGACTTCCGCGGTATTGCTTCAGGCAGACAGAAGATATGTGTATAACTATTGCATTGTGTGTTTCAGTTCATGGTTCTGTCAGAAACTCAAAAGGATATAGTACGACATCCGCGGGACATCCGACTCAAATTTCTTTTAAAACAAAAAAAACGAAGAAAAAAAAAGCAAAAATGAAACGAAGGGAAAAGAATTGAGAATCATAAAAATGAAGCGAACGAGTGAAAATAACAAAAATGACAATTTCACTCTGAAGAAGTTAAAGAGATCCTTCAAGAGGTTTCAATCGACAAAAAAACAAGCAGGTTAACAAAGACTTACAGTTAAATGAAAGCGATTTTTTTTCTAGTTCCGCTGACGGCCTAACTTCCAAATTAAATGAAAGTTTATTCACAGCATTGAGTGAAATGATACCAAAAAAATATTTTCCGCCCTAACTACAATGATTGGATAAAAAATAAGGTAGAAAACACAGCAGCAAGAAAAAAAGAACTCGATAAAAACTTTTAACTGAAAAACTCAAGGAGATTGGGAACCTCTTAATACTTATAGAAAAAAAGCAGCAAGACAAGAAAACCAATTAATACAAAAAAAAACAGATCGATCAAAGGATAGTTCAATAAATTTTTGCAACTCAGACAAAGAGATTGATAGTTTTCACAGTAATCAGAGATTGGATTTCAATCCCAATAAGATGAACGACTACTTTGTAAATATAGGGAAAAAACTAGCAAAAAATTTCGAACTACCAATTAATTTGGAAACCGTAAAAATAGTGACTGAGTCAATGGTCTTTCAGAAAACAAGCAATTATGAAGCTTCTTGTGTTTCAAATGGTGCGAAAAACAAAAGATTAGCGGACTGTGAGGCCTATAATAATTATCTAATTTTTAAATCAATTTAAGTGGACACAAGGACAACAATGACCCAAAAAAATTGGAAAAAAAATGTTGCAACATTTTTTCAGATAATTTTATAACATAGAGCAAAGACTTTTTGGAATTATTCTGGCAGGTGACGTTTCGTTTCCTTTTCGTTTTCTGCAATCATTTCGGTAATTGAACAAAATGTTTTGAGGGCTTTTCTTTTATTTTTTGGATTTAGACAGGCTTTTTCGTGTGATAAAATAATAATAAATTTTATGTTTTTTTGATTAGCGGAATTAGCTTTGCTCTGAGGTGTCACTCGACAAGCTAAACGGCTTTGACGTTCTCTCAAGCGTATTTTTTGCAATTACTTGGAAACAAATTTATTATATGATTGTTATTTTCCTTTTTTAAAATCTTCCTGTTGAAGTAAGGCTATCTTAGAGCAAACTTGAAAAAGTTATCAAGATTCTGATTTTTCTAAGAACTTTTATAATTTTCAAAACTTAAAATATAAAAATGATAGTAGTATATCTGCAGTTTTAAAATCTAATGAGAGTTTTGCTAAAAATTTACAAGATACTGCTCTCTTCGTCATTGTTTTCTTGTGGAAAATGCTGTATGGCTCTCTCAAGGATCAAGTTTGTCTCTGACAGTTGAGGATCTCTAAAAACCGTTTTGCTAAGATTCGTTAAAAATCCAACATGCTTGAAAAGGAGACACTGAAGAGAAAACAACAGTCAAAAGGTAACTCGATGAGGCTAGAAGCCCCTTTTTGGGAAAAAAGCATATTGCTAATAACAGAATCCTGCAAATTTATGCGTTCAAAAAACTGTTGAAATAAAAAGCATGCTTACCTCAAATTTTAAAAAAATCAATTATAGTTCAACAAGTTCTAAAATTTTTCAGGAGGCACAACAATTGTTTCTGGAGAATTGTCATTTACAATTATGCGATTTGTAATCTTATCGATAGCCCTTTTGTTAATTGGAACGACAGATTTTGAAATAAACAATAAACTTACTACCATTTTAAGTGTATTCCATTGTTGTTTCTTCTTAACGCGGCCAATTCAACATTTGTCTTGCAAGAAAGAGATTGTTTCCTAATGTATGAAAAACTGAAAAGGGAATTGAAACTATTGTTTTATATGTTTAAAAATCAGATAATGCTTTTCTTACAACATCATTAAGACGTTAACTCAAAAATACTCTTTGAGACTGAAAACTTCAAGATTTGGAACCCATGCATTTTTCAAAATATAAGTCTAACAGGTATCTTATGAGTTTTAAGTTTTTGTCTTCTCTATCAAGAACAGAAAATTTGAAAAAAGTGTTTTTTTTTGCTATTTCAATTTTCATTCAGTTTCGTCTTTGCACTAACAGATGATTTTCGGTCCTCGCAATTTTATAACTCAATGAACGCCATAAAAAATTGATAGGCAATACGAAACTGTAATAAATTATAAAAGCTACTGAAAACACGCATTGAATGAAAAGTTTTTTTGCTTATGCGATTAGGTAAGCAAAATTTAAAATGAAATTGTAAAACTGTATGATCATATATGGTTTCGGCTCAATGAGCCCAGTAACATCGCCAATTGACATCCCTCAGACCCAATTTCTTCACAAAACAAAAGAAAAAACCAAGCGAAGGCTTCTTTTGAGGTCCTACTGTTTTTTTTTTGTTTTTATGTGAGAGGATGAAATAAAGCGTCAAAAAACCAGCCACATTTTCAACCACAAAAAGTACAAAATTTAGGCTTTCAAGTCATTTACAAAGAGTTGCGGTTTTTCAAACTAAGGTTCAATGTAACTCTTCTGTTTTTAAATGACACAAGTTCTGTGGGTTTCTTAACAAACCCTGACTTTCCCTACAAATCAATTTATACATGTCGTAAAACTCCAATTGAGTACAAAAGCGGATCATGATTTTCCAAACTCTGTTTTGAATAAAAGTAACTGTTTGAAATTGTATGACAGCATCTGTCCGTAAAAAAAACTATTGTATGAGCAGTAGTTTTGCTCAACTCGTGCTCTAGAATTGCGCGGAGATATTTTGCATTTGGAAACAAACTGTTGACACATTCACGTCGATTCAAAAAATTTTTAATGCTTTTATTTTTTTCATCCAGCAGAGCTGATAGCAAAAAGAGATTTTTTTTAAATAAGTTTTTGCTGCTATGTTGCTTTGATTTTTTTCCCCTATCTTCTGAAAATCAGATTCCAGGAAAACTGGTCTAAAAATATATACGTTTTATGCAATGTTTTCTCAGAACGTCAATATTCTTCTTGTCAAATGAGCTTTTTTCCAGTACCATCAATTCGCGATACTTCGAGTGGAAGTGCTTCCCAAAAAAACATTCTGTAAAACTTGCTGGCTTAAACATGTTTTAGCAGACTTGCATTGGAGTTTCGTGATTAAAAATTGATTATAATTGAGTTTCAATGTCAGTGTCCACAAAATGCACAAAAATTTGATTGTTATCAATTAAAAATGGATTATAATATTTATTTTTTTTTGAGGCAGCAGTGCCGATTTTTAATCCATTATAATCAAATTTGATTTTCATTTTTGCGGAAACTGACAATGAAACGTACAGCCGATTTTTTCCGCTTCTTTGAGTTGCCATTTTTAACTAAAATTTACGCTTTTAACTAAAATTGGTTACTTGTGCAATTTAATTTTTTTCTTGTGCAATTTAATTTTTTCTACAACTTTGATACTTTGTAGAAAATTTTTATGTTACTCAATAATTGAACTTTGTTCCTTTCGTCATTTTTCTTAAATTATTTGAAAATTTGAGGGGGGGGGGTGTTAATTTGGAATTGTACTAATCACCTTTCCGTTACATCCCCCCTCACTCCTAGCGTTTGCCCCTTTGCCCCCTTTGTACCCACACCCCCCCCCCCCCCCCACACACACACACCCCTCCTAACTGAAACGGGGGGGGGGGGTTTGGATGTGGTTCAAGAGAAGTGGTTGTTTAGGGGAGGGGGAGGGGGACGGTGGGTTTGTTTCAGGTGGGGGTGTTCAGGTGGGTGGGGGAGGCTTGGTTCAGGTGCGAGGGGGGGGGGGGGTTGTGCAGGTGGAGGGAGGTTTGGTTCAGGTGGAAAGGATGTCTCAATTTGTCAGGTGAAGGGGATGGTTAAGGTGTGGGGGAATAGGGGCAAATGTGAGTGGGGGTTGTACGGGAGCAAAGGCAAATTTGAGGGGAAGGTTAATGGAATCCGTTTGTGATTTGAGTTTGGGCTTAGAAATCGAGTGGGCAGAGTACTTGCTTTGCAAAGTTTCTGCATTTCTTATTTGACAACGCCAAACAAAAATAAATTGGAAAAAAATCCATTTTAATGGGGTCTTCTATTTTATTGTTATAAATCATTATAATGAAATGAAAATGAATTATAATGCATCATGTTTTTTTGAGAAAAAATACATCTTTAGATCCATTCATAATACAATTTTTTTGTCTGTGCGTAACATGGGAGGGAATTGATTATTTTGACAGTATTTTAGACAATAAAAACCCAACATAATCAAGTTTTTTTTTCACGTATTTGGTTGCGGGGAGCACAAAAATTAAATATGTTCCGACTGTTCTTTCCGAACAATCCGACCAGTCTTAAAAAGTTACAACACATTTACTTTTCCAATTAGTGTCGTTTTGATAGAAGAGTCTGAGCAAAAACGTAGAGCTTAGGCATTGTCATCATTCATGTGCAAATCATCATTCATGTGCAAAAAAAGCAAATTGCGAAAACACGAAGACAAATAACAAGAAAAAAAAACGAAAAAAAAAGATCAACATTTTTTAAAACAGTTTATCTAAATTGTTTCACAAGATTTTGAAGTTTTTCAAAACAAAGATGAAGCTTAAAAAACCAAAAACTTACTTCATTAAAGTAAAACTAAATTTTCAAGGGTTGAATCAAGCATAAATAAGCTAATGTAAACTTGATCTCTCGCTCGAAATTAGACAATAAATCAAAAGTTTCATGCCGGTTTTTCTCGACACCGGGAAAAATTTTGGAATTATTTTGATGTCGTTCGAATCACGTTTGAAAAGGCTTTAATATGATATATCACTCAACCCAATCCGATAATTGTTTGTGGTTGCTGATTTTGCGTAGAAAACAAGAGAAAGACTGTTCGCTTGCTTTATTCGCTCGAATTAGGGCAAGAAATCAAAAGTTTCAAACCGAATTTTCTCGACAATAAGATTTTTTTTCAAATTTTTAAAATGTGGTTCGAATCACGACTGAAGGGCTTTAATATTATATATCACTCAAACCAGTCCGATCAATTAAAAGACACGAATAACAAAAGAGGAAAATTAAAAAAACACTCGAACACAAATGTCCTCCCCATTTTCAATGGTCGGAACAAAAACGGGTCTCTCTCATCGATTGTTTTTTTTTAAATAAAAAACTAAAAGAATATGAAAAATTTTAACTGTTTAAGTTGACATCTTAACTCAACCTAAGGAACACTATTAGAAAGTCTAAAACTTTAGGCGGGCTTAGGAGGTTGCTTGTAATTCTTTAACTGCCCGGGTTGACCTCCAAACACCGAAAATGCTTATCATACAATTCCATACAACAAAAATCTTTATCATACAAGTCCATACATCAAAAGTATGGAGAAAAAGAAAATGCGTGTCATGCAATTTTCTTACTTTTTCGAAAATCAATAGAAAAAAAATTAAGCCATTTCTGCGGCTTTTTGAGAACAGTTGAACAGACTGGTGACAAAAAAAAACAGATTTAAAGTATTTTTTTGAAAAAAAACGCTTTCCATACAATTTCCATATATGGAAAATGTATGACCGGCATTTTTTGATGAAATCTTGCTCCAAAATTTTTTTTCAACCGCAAATCAAATTTTGTACGCAAACAAACATTTTTCGAAAAAAAAAACAAATTTTTTGCATGCAAAATTTAATTTTTTTTGTGTGCATAACGTAGTCCTGGATACGATAATATTGCCTTTCTTTTTTTTTCACTTAAAATTTTTTTCAAAAACGCTAAAAATTCCTATTTTTTTTGTATGGCGTGTTTATGTATGCCTTGATTAATGTCTGATAATTTGAAAATTCAAAAATTAAAAATAATCAGCACTGAAAAAGTTTGCCAAAAATTGACAGTTTGTTAATTTTGTTATATAATTTGTGAAAGACATCTGGAAGACAATTCAGGTAGTTTTTTATGCATTGTAAATGTAAGACCTTCCAGCCTTTGGTGCTGTGAGGGACCAAGGTCTTGTCACTTCTGTTCGGTTGCAAACACAACCCAAAATTTTTCATAAACTAATCTTAGAAAATAAAAACAACTTTTTGGTTTAACTAGAAAACACTTATTATACAATTTCAATTTATAGGAAAATATTTATTATAGAGTTTTCATACAATTTTCTGTACGTATGAAAAGAAATTTCCCATTTATGAGAATAGCATTTTTGGTCAACCCGGGTGTCCAGCATTTGAATTTTAGTGCCCCATACAAAATTGGTTTGTGAAAGGTTGGCAACAGAATATTCAGCAGCATAGAGTTTATGAGTCGATAAGCATGTTTAATTGTTCGGAATCCAGCGTAACAAGCTTGCATTGTTTTCAAGACCAGCCGCGAGTATCGTTAATCCATCTTAAGAAGTAGATGCGGAAAGTTGATGATATCATTTGAGGACTGTACGGGCTTTTACAAACAAATGTTTTGTAAGGGCTTTCACAATGCGTACGCGGAGAATTAATTTTGGTCTAAGAAAACGTTGCAATGAGTTGAGTCACGCTTTTTATTGTATTTAACACTTTTGCTAATGCAAATTAAATCAGTGTACACTTTCTATTGCGTATTGGGTATGATAGTTTTGAAAAAATACTCCAAGAAAATGATTTTTTTTTTCAATTTCTTGTCTTTTCTCAAAGATTTTCCTACGTAAGCTAACGCTTCAATACAACCAAAATTATTGTGTGGTAATTATCCTAGTTTCAATTATAAAAATCAAAGAGGTCAAAATCAGCCAAAATTTGCCAAATTGTTGCAGGAAACATTATAAAAAATGATCCCGAAGTACTAATATATAGTCACTTTCATTTAAAACTCGAAAAAACGCTTGTTAGTTAGTTTTGCATGATCTCATAGCGTTGGGGTTTCCAGAAACTGTCCCCCTTCTCCGACATTTTTCCAAAGTTTGAACAACTATACCAAAGCGCCATTTTTCAAATGCATCCACCGTTCAAATTTGATTACAATTCAGATTGGTATTATTTTCTTGTCTCAAATGCTGTTGTTTAATAGCGGCAAAATAAAATATTCCAACATTTCAAATTGAAGCAAGGATTTTGAACGTTTTGGTATGCTAGGAGAAGCAGAACATTTCTTATTATACTTGAATTAGCCTGTCGATATAAATATAAAAGCTCTCTTGCTTAAATTATGGAAAAAAATGGTCTCATTTTTTGACTGAACTGCGTTTAATAATGTAGATCACAAAATGTGTTTTTTAGTTGAAAAAGCCAGAAAGCTACGACATACCGTAAAACGCTCAAAGATGCTTATCATTAGTCTTTGAATTTTTAAATTATCAGACATTGATCAAGGCAAACATGAAACAACCATTATAAAAAAAGAAGTTTTTAGCGCTTTTGAAACCTTCTTATCCAGAAAAACAGAAAAAAATGGAAAACGTTTGTTTGTGTGCAAAATTCGATTTGCGGTTGCAAAAAAAATTGGGTCAATTTCCAAAACACTTGGAAATTTTTTTGTTGTCACTATCAAAAAGAAGCTAGTCATACAATTTCCATCTTTTCTTTTCTTTTTTTTTGTACCCTACATCATTTTTTATGCCGAAACAAGAAAAACTTCTCTGAAAATTTGATGGCACAATTTTAGCAAAAATGTATGAAATTTATATGGCTAGTGTTTTTTCATGGACTTAGTTTTTGAAATTGAACGACTAGCATTTTTGGTCTATGGGGGGTCAATCCGTGATAGTTCCTGTGAAACCGCTTCTAAACACTTTTTCATGTTCTGTTCACAAAGAAAATATGACAAGGCAAACTCAGTTTTAATGAAATATTTGTACGATTCTGATCTCTATATCTTTGTTTTTGAAGTTATTTCTATATGGTTGTTTTAAGAAAATCGAAAAAAAGCACTTAGTTTTTTTGAAATTGATTTACATTTGTAGATGGCAAATACGATACTTTTCGCGATCGAGAAAAAAAATTGCAGTGCAAAGTTAATATATAAACCTAGTTAGAAGCAAATGAGTCCTTAAAACTAATCCTAATTCATGCCAGCGCGTGTAATGTCAGATTAACAAAAAACGAACAGATTCACAAATTGTCTACAGTTTAAGTAGCCCAAACTTAATATATACCCCTAGTTAGAAGCAAATGAGTCCTTAAAACTAATCCTAATTCATGCCAGCGCGTGTAATGTCAGATTAACAAAAAATGAACAGATTCACAATTTGTTTACAGTTTAAGTAGCCCATTGCGGACGCGCAGATTGGTTTTTAGTTTTTCTTCTTGAAAATCACATTGATATAAAGAGCAATTTTTTGATATACCGAGGCGAGACCTATAATTGTTTGAAACTTTTTGTTTTGAGCAATCAAATGAACGACTTTTTTAATTCGGTTTGTCATATTGGCTGCAACTATTTAAAATAACGGATTAAAATTTCGATACTTGGTGAATAAAACACTTTAAAAAAAAGTAATTGGAAGAAATTTGAGAAATAGTGTTTAAAAAGGGTGAAATAGCCAGTATATCAATGGTAGTATCAGATGTGTTTTTGCTGTGGAAACATCCTCACAATTATTTATGGAGTTTAAGTTTTTGGTTCAAATTGGTTATCTAGAGTCCAATCAATTGGTTTTAATCAATTATCTGCAACCATTTTGAAAAATGATCTATATATTAAAATTTGCCTCTTCTTTAAGCAGTTTTGTTGTCGCCAATTTTTGTCAAACTTTCTGATGCAAGCGCTCAAGAGCTTTTAGTGTCTCTATCGTCAAAACAGTTATGCTCATTTTTTGACAATGGGTTCGGTAATCTTTCAATTTTTGTGTCTGTCTTTTGTACGCAGCATGTGGCATAAAAAATCAGGCTCATCAGCTTCCCATAGAACCAATCTGAGCCCATAAATTCATTTTATCTGTTGCTTACAAAAAAGTTTTCCACAGCAAGATAATTTCTGAAGTTAGGTATTATATACTAGCTGACTTACGCTTCAAATCAAGGTTTCTCGCATTATGGTCTAACTAGCTCCTTTCAAATATGTCCATCTAGCATATACTAAAACTTCAAACCTATATATTGAAAAAGACGAGAAAACGACAAAAACGTGAAGAAAAAATCGTTCATTGGCTCGTTGAAATCTAAAAGTTGAAACATCTATGGCTCGTAACAGTAGAATTTTCAGTTTTCTCAATTAGGTCTCCCAAAATACACCAACTTTAATTTACCTTGCTAAGTAGAATAAAAAAACTATTGCGCTTTTTATACTAATACTGTGTAACTAGTTCTTTCTGAAGTTCATTCTGACATTTTATACTAAAATAAAATACTATTCCGTTTTAAAATAAAATACTAATCCGTCTGAGATAACATTCGTCTCGGCCTGATATTTTTCTGCCTCAGACAATTCCCCGAGCTCAAAATGCGGCAAGGAAAATTACTTGTTATCATTTTTTGTAAATTGGGACAATTAACCTGTGATGTTTTTTGTTCTATTTACGCGTTAGCAGTGATTTAATTCGGCTTAATAAATTGCTTCAGTTCGATTCGACGCAAATTGTTTGGAAAAAGTTTTTCTTATTTTTTTCTTGCTACACAACGTTGGATCTGGAAGTTTTCACAAAGAATCTGGAAAAATTTCAATTTTAAACTATGTGTACAAAATTTTTATCAAATCAATTTGTATTTAATACTGACTTTTTTTGGAACTTGAAGTACAGTTAAGATTCTTAGGATTTTGATCTGATAGGAGAAATCTTGTCTTACTTTAAAATAGTTTTTATTGTTTTGATCGGGGATATGTCCATTCTATTAGTTAAATCAGATAAAGTAAATTGATATTATAAAAATGACAAAAAATCAAAAATCATGATTTTGTTTTTCGGCGCAAAGCTCACATTTTGCGCCCGTAAAGAGAGTTAAGAGATCTTATATATTAGATGGCCAAAAGTTAACAACTTGTAAAATGAGCTTCTGTCTTCTATAGAAAAAAAAACTTTTTTTTCTATCTGAACTATTTTTAAACAATCAGATTTGAGCACTCTGATCAATTTTTGGAAGCTAAAAAAAGCTTCGGGCCGTGTACTAAAAAAATTTTATTTATATAAAATGATTGTTTCTGCACTAATAGTCAAATTTCTGATTATAGAGCAATTCAAAAAATTAGTTTTTTTTAGTTCAAAAAAGCTGTTTGGTGATGTTTTTACAGTTCATCGTCGTTTAGACAGACAACTCATCGCCAGTTAATTGCATTGGAAAAATTTATAATCCGGAATGAAAGTAATTTCTATCGTCTAGTTACCCCAAGTATATGCCGAAACTTTTAAATCTAGTTTTATAGGACAAAAACTTTTCGCAAATTCTTTTTCGACAAAACGATAATTCGGCACGTTTACTTTTCACTCTGTGACTAAAAAACAAACGAAAGCAGGCAAAAAATTCACAATTAAAATAGGATTGATTGAGGCAGCAACACTTTTTTTTATGAAATTGATTTTTTCTAGTGAAAATGTAAAAAACAAAAATCAGAGAAAAAACAAATTTTTTTAAAATTTTATTAATACGATAAACAAAGATATGAACGAATTAATTCTTTGCTTATAAAAACAAAAAAGTTGTTCCCTTTAGCGCCTTAAAATAGGCTTGGGATCAGTTACACCTCAATTGTTTAAGAAAGTTTAGGATATTAAGGCAGTGTTCTCATAACATACACTGCAGCAGCGGATTAGTTTTTTGAACAAACCTGAATAATTATGCCGAATAATAGCGTCAAAAAATTATCGTCGGAAAAATTTTCAATTCAGAAATGCTATTTAGAAAATTGATTAACAAGTATTTGCTGATGTTTATATTTGTACAAAAATTCAACGAAAAATTTATAGAAAGTAAATTGTTTGAAAAGCAAAATTGGTTTCCTCGAGACGCAAAACGGACAACTTATATAAAAAAAAATTTATTGATACCAAATTATCAAGGTAAGGGTGACTTTTTGTATAGATTGATTGTAGACTTAAAACTTAAAGAGTAAAAATCAATTTAAGAAGCTGCTCTCCATTTATTGGTAATTGCTGTCAAAATGCTGAAATTAAAAAAAAAGCAAAACTATACAGCAAAAGTATAAAATTTGTCTTTGATAACGACTTTGATGGAAGTAGAGGAGCATTTAAATATATTTTGAATTTTGACAGATACTCTTATACAGTCACGGGACAAAAAAGCTGCACATTTTGTTTTTCCAAATATCAAAAGGAACAAAGTTTTCATTAAAGTTTTGTCATTTCTTCTATAAATACTTGAGATTCATGAATGAAGTTTTGATACACGATGAGAAACTATTTAAGGCTCTAGTTTGTTTTAAAAAACCAATGCTTCTTTTACGATGTTGCTTCAAAATTTGACAGAAATATGCGTAGAAGAAGTGCGCAGAATTTTTGCGTGTATAACTGCTACGCTATTCCTCTAGGTGCCCCTTTTTTAGCCCTTTAGAGTAGCTCAATTTTTTCAAATGTATGAAAAGTCATCTGACAATTCTTGAATCTATTTGTTAGTTTACTTGAGCTACTTCATTTGTAGCAGAGCAATTTTTTTGTATATCCTTTTGATTGAGGGGAATTAAATTTTGTGAGGGCTTTACCAACAATCCCTACTTTTCCAATTTTCCACAGAACAGTTTGAAGTTCGAAACGTTCTATATTTTGAAGTCCACAACGTTAACTGTGTGTTTTGTTAATTATAGCGGATTCCTCTCTTTGTTCTTTTTTGTTCTGTCGCTTCTTTGATCGCTGCTACAATTTTTAAACAAGTTAAAAGTTTTGTCTTTGGACTGCAGAGACTTAAACACAACCAAATCCGCGCCTATCCAGGGCAAAGTTTGGCTTCGTATTGCAGGTTTTTTTCAATGAGTTCTGGTGGTTGAATGAAAACCAAAACTTTAAATCCATTTTTTTCATCTTGCTTTGCGTCATATGTCAAATTTTTAGTCATGAATCTCAAGTAGTTAAAGAAAAAAGGCAGAAAACGATTTTAAAATATTTTTTCAATTCATCATATAAAAAATTAGTCGCAAAATAGTCGCCTACCTCGATGAAACTATGACAATTCATCACATGAAAATAATAGTTGCCAAACTCCTCTTGATGAAATTATGACAATTCATCACATGAAAATAATAGTTGCCAAACTCATCTTGATGAAATTAAGTTAAATTGTAGCAATTTGAACATTTTTTCTAACAGCTTGCGATTATTTGGCGAATCTCCATTATTTGAGTCGGCCCATATGAACAATCTTCCCCCTTAAAACTAAATGGCAAATTCAAGACGTAAGGCCTGCATGCACTATGCTCAAGTCTGATTGGCTGAAAAATATTTTGTTTAACCAAAGAATTTCTCCCCCCCTAGGGTGAGATTGTTCAATTAGTCCTTTAAGTTGAAGTATATCCTACGTGGAGAATTACTCAGATCAAAATTGAAATGAGCAGACAAAATAATGAGAATTATGAATAGCTGACTTTTTTAGAAGTTAAAGAGCAGTTTCATATTAGTGCTTTGTTAGTGATGATTCGAAATCCGAATATTTTTTCAAAAACCCTGTAAAGAAAATTTGTCTGAACTTTTTAGCTTTCCGATTAACTAACATGAACTCTCAAATTGGTATGATATTTTCTTAAGATTTTTAAAAGTCTTCTAGAATTTGATAAAATTTAAACGTCCCTTATTTTGAAAACACTGCAGCCCCACCAAAATCAAAGACCTCAATTCTTTTTTACACGAATATCAAATTAGACAAAACAGATTTTCAACTACTATCAAAATGGACAAGGAGCACCTAAAAGGGCCAATTTAATTATATTAGCGAATCAGCTTCCAGTTTTATAAGAACAGAAACAATTGGTCTGAATTTGAGCGGTTTGTTTCTAAAGTTTTTTTTTGCTTTTGGTTAGTATGAAATTTATTTTCACTAAATAGTTTACCGAGTGAACAATAGTTCAATGAGAATGAAAACTATCGTATGGTTAAAGAGTGAGTGACGATTTTGAACTGCGGCTTATTTAATTAGTAAAGCCTAATTGCATCATAGTGATTGGCAGAAAAATTATGTGCTTTCAACCATTAAAGGAAGGGTCACTGATTTGAATTGACTTAGCGTAGAGTTTCTTTAATCGGCCCAAGAGTGGTTATTGTTCCGACTTTCGATACGAAAGTAACGGAATATTTGTGCTCGGGGTGGGTTTTTTTTTCTTCAGACAAATTTCGACTTTTTAACTAGCCGTTTTTGACGCAATTTTTTTATATCATTCGAAAGCTGTTGTTGTCCTGAGCTTGAATCGAAAAGATATTTCACCTGTGATCATTTTTCGTAAAGTTATGGGGGTTTAAAGATAACCATTTTGGCCATTTTGGGACAACTAACGCGCGATAAATTTCGCGCTATTAACGCGTAAGGGGAGATTTAATCCGTCCTAGAAATCGTTCCAAATTGGTTCAAGGAAGCGTATATGCCATAATTGATTTGTTAATAGGCGCAAAATTTATCACTTTGTACTTAATATGACGTCTCTGGGGGGATGTTTTTACATAAAATTTCAAATTTTTTCAAAATTTTTTTTTTGTTTTTTTTATTACTTTGAAATTTTTCATCTTATTAATGCTCCATAGACGTTAAAAGGCAGTCGGAATTTTCAGGGCTTCGCCCTGATACGAACAGTCTTGTTTGCTGCAACTTTGAACAGTGAATCCAATCTTATAAGAGCTAATTTTGTGAATGCCCGGCTTTGAATAATTATTGTGAGCTTGAATAAACAATCCCGTGTCGAAATCACGGAGAAAATGAGTACTTCTCCAGAAATGTATTAGTAAAATTTCAGTTCTGTATCAGATTCTAGCAAGTGGCAATCTTTCTTTGATCAGAGTGTTGTTTTTATTCAGCTATTTTTTGATCAGAATAAAATCAGAGGTTTTGTTCTGATAGATTCTCTGGTCAGATTAAAACCAGAGGTTTTGTTCTGATACTTCTGATCATAATAGAATCAGAAGTTTTAAATCCTTGTCACTTTGATCCATTTTCTGACATGACATCAACAAGTAGTTGTACTTGCAAAATAATAGAAACATATTTTCATACAAATAATTAATAATATTCAAAACGTTGAGTATCGAAAAAAAATTATTAAATTTATCAGTAATATAGAGCTATAAACTTTACACAAAGAGGAAGCGCAGCCTTGCATTATTTAGGATACAGCGCAAGTGTAGCTTTGCAAACTGGCGAACAAAAAAGTAGACTGAAAAAACTGAACAAAAAGCATTCAAAAAAATGACAAAAAACACATGGCCTTAAAACTCTTTCAATAATTTCTGGAACAATTTATAATTGAAATTTTACTTTTTTGATACAGAGACGAAACTGAGCTTTGCACTACTTACAATTAAAAAATGAATATCACTACTTGCAGATGAAGCGACAAATCGGAAACCTAAAAGCTCAAAAAAAGTTTCCGTTGATAAAAAAAATAAAAGTTTCTTTAAAAAAACCCTATCGATGAAACATTTCGAGCCATTTCATTTCCCTAGCACGGTTTCTAAGCGAATATTCTTCACTTTGTTGCAATAACTGTTCATTGTTGTGGGTATTGTTTTCACTTTCAGCCCCTCTTGGTTGGTTTGTCTGAACTGCAAAGGCAAATTGGTCCACTTGAATTGACATCCTGTTCAGCCTGCCTTTTCCGGTGGACGCTAAGTTATCTGAAAACACATTTCTATTTTTTGTGAAAAACACTATACTATATCTTGAGGGTTGTTTTCAGCTCATGTTTAGCTGTGGAGGGTGCATCAATTTAAAAAAAAAAAGAGTTCTTTCCACATTTCAACCAAAATTTTTCGTGTTTGCAGGTTCATTCAGTTTCTCAAGCCTTTCAATTACCAACGCTTACACATTTCTATGTTTTTCGCAATTAAATCTCGTTTGCAGTTTGTTTTCAGTTGATTTCTAGCTGTGAGGAGATGAATAATTTTAAATATATGAATAATTTTTTCCATATTTTTACCAAAAATTGTCGTGTTTCCAGGCAACTTTAGCTGCTCGATCCTCATTACTACTAACGCTAACCAATTTCTATTTTTGTAGTTATTTCTAGCACAATCGTTACATTTGAGTCTTTTTAAATGAATTTTTCCTTTTTTGTAACGGCACGTAACAAAATTTCGAAATCGAATCGAAACTTTGTAAAAAAAAGTTTCCAGTCATGTTTAAGAATAAAAACAGGATAAAACAGTAGTGTAACAGTAATGTTGCAGTTATAGAACAATATTGGCAAATTTGTACTGTTCAATTTCTTGGTTAGCCGAAAATCAGATTGAAACACTGGTTTTACTCTGATACATGACTGAATTTTGTTTTACAACTGTTGTTTTACTTGAACAGTACTGGGATTGTTTCCTCTTACATTGCTGAGACACATTTTCTTTTTGTTTAAAAAACCTCTTGTTACGAGCAAACTGAGTATTAATAAATTGTTCTAAGGTTTTCAAGTGCAAAAATAATGAAAAAAACAATGCCTAAGCTGTTACAAGGAAAGAGCTATGGTTTTACAACATGTTTTCCAACTTGTTTTTTTCCAACGAAATTTTTTGAAAAATTTCATCAGGGTTATCTCGAAGTGTGTCGAACATAGTACCATATCAAAGCCCTATCTTGAATGCAAAGTGTCAAAAGCTTCGACTTTTTCTCCCATGTTTCTTTTAACCCGCCAACAAAACTTCATGAAAGAAAATATCGAAGGTGGGATTTGAATCTTTTGAAAATCTGTTTTCATAAAACGCTAGTAGCGTAACTAAACTTTAACATTCTAAAAACGATTAAATAGAAATTTTGAGCGTGACTATTTTTTTTTGTCATTAATCTTTTTAGCTTGTGTTTTATCAAAAAGAAAGTGTTTGAAACCCTTTTTCTTGACACTTGTTTTTTTTTCTTCTAAAAGTGGGTATTCCTTCTTGCTGTTGTGTCTCTTAAGGTGTCCGGAAACAAACATAAAGCCATTAAGTTTGACGAACTTATTTATTAAAATTTTTATTGAAAATTTTATCTACGGAGTATCCAAAGCATAAGCACCAAATTAAATTTCAACCTGTAGTTAAGGTTATAAACTTTTGGTTATAAACTTTTAAAAGAAAAAAAACAAGTTTCAAGAAAAATGGTTTCGTACACTTTCTTTTTGATAAAACACAAGCTAAAAAGACTAATGTCAAAAAAAATCAGTCACGCTGAAAATTTCTATTTTATCGTTTTTTAGAATGTTATAGTTTAGTTACGCTTCTAAAGAAAAAAAAAGAAGCGTAATGCCAGAATACGCTTTATCGTAACTAAACTTTAACATTCTAAAAACGATAAAATAGAAATTTTCAGCGTGACTGATTTTTTTTGTCATTAATCTTTTTAGCTTGTGTTTTATCAAAAAGAAAGTGTTTGAAACCCTTTTTCTTGAAACTTGTTTTTTTTTTCTTCTAAAAGTGGGTATTCCTTGCTGTTGTGTCTCTTAAGGTGTCAGGAAACAAAAATAAAGCCATTAAGTTAGGCGAACTTATTTATTAAAACTTTAATGAAAACTTTATGAACGGAGTACCCAAAGCATAAGCCCCAAAATAAATTTCAACCTGTAGTTAAGGTTTATAAACTTTTGGGACTTGAATAAAAAAGCGTGAAAGAGTAGATTGGAGTTTATTCCAGTTCTTGTCAGGAGTTATTCCAGCTCTTGTTTCGAAGCTGCTATTTTTCGTATCTTCCAATCCCCTCATAACGAAACTTTGATAAAGTCATAGCAAATGAAATGTGTGCAAAAAGAAAATTTAATATTCTTACTTCTTTTTGTTTAAATCTTTTTGCAAATATTTCAAATGAAAATTTCTTTTAGTACTTGTGGTTGGCTTCCGTAGTACTAAGTAATTTTGCTACCAGTTTTTTTTCGAGCAATTCGATGATTCAATACACAAAAATTAAAATGACTAAAATCTTTTTGGTTGGGTTTTCAATAAAAGGTTATCAATTTTTTCAGGATTTTGTTCTGATTAGGGCAGTGATTTGATCTTTAAATAAATTCTGGCATTAGCCAAAAAACGCGCGCAACAATTCATTTACAAAAATTACGTAACATTTCATGCGCAACAACAAAGTCTGCCCATTACCCTAAATATTTGAATAATTAACCTCCAAGTGTTTGATTTTTCTTTGGAAAAAAATTGAATCACATTTTGAGCCAAAATTATGTTAGAAAAACATAAATTTGGTCAAAGTCAATCAAGTTTTGAGCACCAAAAAAATCAATAAAACCTCAGAGCGTCATCAATCAAAATGAATCATAACATACACTGCACTAGCGGATTAACTTTTTGAAAAAACCTGAATAATTATGCCGAATAAAAGCGTCAAAAAATTATCGTCGGAGAAATTTTCAATTCAGAAATGCTCTTTAGAAAATTAATTAACAAGTATTTGCTGATGTTTATATTTGTAGAATAATTCAACGAAAAATTTATAGAAATAAATTGTTTGAAGAGCAAAATTGGTTTCTTCGAGACGCAAAACGGACAACTTATATATAAAAAAAATTATTGATACCAAATTATCAAGGTAAGGGTGACTTTTTGTATAGACTGATTGTAGACTTAAAATTTAAAGAGTAAAAATGAATTTTAGAAGCTGCTCTCTATTTTTTGGTAATTGCTGTCAAAATGCTAAAATTAAAAAAAAAGCAAAACTATACAGCAAAAGTATAAAATTTGTTTTTGATAACGACTTTGATGGAAGTAGAGGAGCATTTAAATATATTTTGAATTTTGACAGATACTCTAATACAGTCACGGGACAAAAAATCTGCACATTTTGCTTTTCCAAAAATCAAAACCAGCAAAAATTTCCTTAAAGTTTTGTCATTTCTTCTATAAATACTTGAGATTCATGAATGAAAATTTGATACACGATGAGAAACTATTTAAGGCTGTAGTTTGTTTTAAAACACCAATGCTTCTTTTACGATGTTGCTTAGGCCTTGCATCAAATTTTGACAGAAATATGCGTAGAAGAAGTGCGCAGAAATTTTGCGCGTCTAACTGCTATGCTATTCCTCTAGCTGGCCCTTTTCTAGCCCTTTAGAGTAGCTCAATTTTTTCAAATGTAGGAAAAGTCATCTGACAATTCTTGAATATATTTGTTAGTTTACTCGAGCTACTTCATTTGTAGCAGATCATTTTTTTGTATATCCTTTTGATTGAGGGGAATTAAATTTTGTGAGGACTTTACCAACAATCCTTACTTTTCCAATTTTCCACAGAACAGTTTGAAGTTCGAAACGTTCTACATTTTGAAGTCCACAACGTTAACTGTGTGTTTTGTTAATTATAGCGGATTCCGCGACAAGAGCTCTATCTTTGTTCTTATTTTATTCTGTCGCTTCTTTGATCGCTGCTACAATTTTTAAACAAGTTAAAAGTTTTGTCTTTGAACTGCAGAGACTTAAACACACCCAAGTGCGCGCCTAGCCAGTGCAAAGTTTGGCTTCGTATTGCAGGTTTTTTTCAATGAGTTCTGGTGGTTGAATGAAAACCAAAACTTTAAATCCATTTTTTTCATCTTGCTTTGCGTCATATGTCAAACTTTTAGTCATGAATCTCAAGTAGTTAAAGAAAAAAGGCAGAAAACGATTTTAAAATATTTTTTCAATTCATCATATAAAAAATTAGTCGCAAAATAGTCGCCTACCTCGATGAAATTATGACAATTCATCACATGAAAATAATAGTTGCCAAACTCCTCTTGATGAAATTATGACAATTCATCACATGAAAATAATAGTTGCCAATTTCATCTTGATGAAATTAAGTTAAGTTATAGCAATTTGAACATTTTTTCTAACAGCTTGCGATTATTTGGCGAATCTCCATTATTTAAGTCGGCCCATATGAACAATTTTCCCCCTTAAAATTAAATGGCAAATTCAAGACGTAAGGCCTGCATGTACTATGCTCAAGTCTGATTGGCTGAAAAAAATTTTGTTTAACCAAAGAATTTCTCCTCCCCCCTAGGGTGAGATTGTTCGATTAGTCCTTTAAGTTGAAGTATATCCTACGCGGAAAATTACTCAGATCAAAATTGAAATGAGCAGACGAAACCATGAGAATTATGAATAGCTGACCTTTTTAGAAGTTAAAGAGCAGTTTCATATTAGTGCTTTGTTAGTGATGATTCGAATTCCGAATATTTTTTCAAAAACCCTCTAAAGAAAATTTGTCTGAACTTTTTAGCTTTCCGATTAACTAACACGAACTCTCAAATTGGTTATGATATTTTCTTAAGATTTTTAAAAGTCTTCTGGAATTTAATAAAATTTAAACGTCCCTTATTTTGAAATCACTGCAGCCCCATCAAAATCAAAGACCTCAATTCTTTTTTTACACGATTATCAAATTAGACAAGAGAGATTTTCAACTACTATCAAAATGGACAAGGAGCACTTAAAAGGGCAGATTATATTAGCGAATCAGCTTCCAGTTTTATAAGAACAGAAAAAATTGGTCGGATTTTGAGCAGTTTGTATCTAAATTTTTTTTGTTTTTGGTTTGCGTGAAATTTCTTTTCACTAAATAATTTACCGAGTGAACAATAAATCTATGAGAATGAAAACTATCGCATGAGTATAGAGTGAGTGGCGATTTTCAACTGCGCCTAAATTAATCAGCAAAGCCAAATTGCATCATAGTGATTGGCAGAAAATTAAAGGAACGGTTTTCAACCAGGAAGGAATGGATTTCAACCATTAAAGGAACGGTCACTGATTTGAACTGACTTAGCGTAGAGTTTCTATAATTGGCCCAAGAGTGGTAATTTGCAACTTTGAACAGGGAATCCAATCTTATAAGAGCTAAATTTGTGAATGCCCGGCTTTGAATAATTATTGTGAGCTTGAATAAACAATCCCGTGTCGAAATCACGGAGAAAATGAGTACTTCTCCAGAAATGTATTAGTAAAACTTCAGTTCTGTATCAGATTCTGGCAAGTGGCAATTTTTCTTTGATCAGAGGAATGTTTTTATTCAGCAATTTTTTGATCAGAAAAAAATCAGAGGTTTTGATCTGATATATTCTCTGGTCAGATTAATACCAGAGGTTTGGTTCTGATACTTCTGATCATAATAGAATCAAAAGTTGTAAATCCTTGTCACTTTGATCCTTTTTCTGACATGACATCAACAAGCAGTAGTACTTGCAAAAAAATAAAAACATATTTTCATACGAACAATTAAAAATTTTTAAAACGTTAAGTATCAAAAAAATTTATTAAATTTATCAGTAATTTAGAGCTACAAACTTTACACAACGAGGAAGCGCAGCTTTGCATTACTTAGGATACAGCACCAGCGTAGCTTTGCAGACTGCCGAACAAAAAAGTAGACTGAAAAACTGAACAAAAAGCATTCAAAAAATTGACAAAAAACACATGGCCTTAAAACTCTTTCAATAATATCTGGAACAATTTATAATTGAAATTTTACTTTTTTGATACAGAGACGAAACTGAGCTTTGCACCACTTACAATTAAAAAAAATGAATATCACTATTTGCAGATGAAGCGACAAATCGGAAACTTAAAAGCTCAAAAAAGTTTCCGTTGATAAAAAAATAAAAGTTTCTTAAAAAAACCCTATCGATGAAACATTTCGAGCCATTTCATTTGCCTAGCACGGTTTCTAAGCGAATATTCTTCACTTTGTTGCAATAACTGTTCATTATTGTGGGTATTTTTTTCACTTTCAGCCCCTTCTGGTTGGTTTGTCTGAACTGCAAAGGCAAATTGGTCCACTTGAATTGGCATCCTGTTCAGCCTGCTTTTTCCGGTGGACGCTAAGTTATTTTCAGCTCATGTTTAGCTGTGGAGGGTGCATCAATTTAAAAAAAAAAGAGTTCTTTCCACCTTTCATCCAAAATTTGGCGTGTTTGCAGGTACATTGAGTTTCTCAAGCCTTTCAATTACCAACGCCTACACATTTTTATTTTTTTTTGCGATTAAATTGCGTTTTTAGTTTGTTTTCAATTGATTTCTAGCTGTGAAGAGATGAATCATTTTAGATATATAAATAATTTTTTCCATAATTTTACCAAAAATTGTCGTGTTTCCAGGCAACTTTAGCTGCTCGATCCTCATTACCACTAACGCTAACCAATTCTATTTTTGTGGTTATTTCTAGCACAATTGTTACATTTGAGTTTTTTTAAATGAATTTTTCCCTTTTGTAACGACACGTAAAAAAATATCGACATCGAATCGAACCTTTGTAAAAAAAAAGTTTCCAGTCATGTTTAAAAATAAAAACAGGATAAAACAGTACTGTAACAGTAATGTTGCAGTTATAGAACAGTATTGGCAAACTTTTACTGTTCAATTTCTTGGTCAGCTGAAAATCAGATTGAAATACTGGTTTTACTCTCATACATGACTGAATTTTGTTTTACAACTGTTGTTTTACTTGAACAGTACTGGGATTCTTTCCTCTCACATTGCTGAGACACATTTTCTTTTTGTTTAAAAAACCTCTTGTTACGAACACACTGAGTGTTAATAAATTGTTCTAAGGTTTTCAAGTGCAAAAATAATGAAAAAACAATGCATTAAGCTGTTGCAAGGAAAAAGCTATGGTTTTACAACATGTTCTTCCAACTTGTTTTTTTTTCCAACGAAAATTTTTGAAAAATTTCATCACGGTTATCTCGAAGTGTGTCGAACATAGTACCATATCGAAGCCCTATCTTGAATGCAAAACGTCAAAAGCTTCGTTTTTTTCTCCCATGTTTCTTTTAACCCGCCAACAAAACTTCATGAAAGAAAATATCGAAGGTGGGATTTGAAACTTTTGAAAATCTGTTTTCATAAAACGCTAGAAACGTAACTAAACTATAACATTCTAAAAACGATAAAATGGAATTTTCAGCGTGACTGATTTGTTTTTGTCATTAATCTTTTTACCTTGTGTTTTATCAAAAAGAAAAAGTTTGAAACCCCTTTTTCTTGAAACTTGTTTTTTTTTTCTTCTAAAAGTGGGTATTCCTTGCTGTTGTGTCTGTTAAGGTGTCAGGAAACAAAATAAAGCCATTAAAACTTTGATGAAAACTTTATGAACGGAGTACCCAAAGCATAAGCCCCAAAATAAATTTCAACCTGTAGTTAAGGTTATAAACTTTTGGGACTTGAATAAAAAAGCGTTAAAGAGTAGATTGGAGTTTATTCCAGTTCTTGTCAGGAGTTATTCCAGCTCTTGTTCCAAACCTGCTATTCTTGTATCTTCCAATCCCCTCATAACGAAACTTTGATAAAGTCATAGCAAATGAAATGTGTGCAAAACGAAAATTTAATCTTCTTTCTTCTTTTTGTTTAATTCTTTTTGCAAATATTTCAAATGAAAATTTCTTTTAGTACTTCTGGTTGGCTTCCCTAGTACTAAGTTCCAATTGTTTTCGAGCAATTCGATGATTCAATTCACAAAATTTAAAATGACTTAAATATTTTTAGTCGGATTTTCAATAAAAGGTTATCAAATTTTTCAGGATTTTGTTCTGATTAGGGCAGTGGATTGATCTTCAAATAAATTCTGGCATTATCCAAAAAACGCGCGCAACAATTCTTTACTAAAAATTACGTAACAAATCATGCGCAACAACAAAGTCTGCCCATAAGCCTAAAAATTGGACTAATTAACCTCCAAGTGTTTGATTTTTCTTTGGAAAAAAATTGAATTACATTTTGAGCCAAAATTAAGTTAGAAAAACATAAATTTGGTCAAAGTAAATCAGGTTTTGAGCACAAAAAAATCAATAAAACCTCAGTGCGTCATCAATCAAAAAGAATCAGATTTTGGGCCCAATTCATGAAAAAAAAGATAATTTGTTCAAACTATATCTAATTTTGAGCAAAAAAGTATGCAATAAACCATAGAACATCATGAAACTGAATCGGATTTTGGATCAAAATGAGGTGTTAAAAAAACAAGAATTTGGTCGATTTAAATAAGACTTTGAGCACAAAAAAATGACATACAACCATATAATGCCATCAATATGTATCAGATTTCAGGCCAAAACTAAGAAGAATATTATGAATTTTGTCAAAAGAAATCAGACCGTGAGCACAAAAATGCAATAAAAACGCAGAACGCCATCATTATGAATCAGATTTTGGGCCGAAACTATGAAACAAAATCATTATTTTGATCAAAATAATTCAAGTTTTGAGCACAAAAATATGCAAAAAAAAACCCAGAAAGTCATCAATATGAATCAGATTTTCGGTCGAATTTATTTTGAAAACTCTAAAATTGGTCCAGTTAAGTCAGAAGTTGAATACAGAAAATGCAATGAAACCACAGAACGTATTCAATTTGAATCAAACTTTGGGCCAATTCTATGTTGAAAAATCATGATTTTGGTCAAAAAATATCAATTTTTGAGCTCAAAAACATGCAACAAAAAAAAACCATAGAAAACAATCGAAAGGAATCAGATTTTGGGCCAAAACGACGTTAAAAATTTATAAATTTGGTCAAAATAAAAAAAAATTGAGCTCAAAAATATGACATACAGCTATAAAACGCTATCAATATGAATCAGATTTCAGGCCAAAACTAAGATGAATAATATGAATTTTGTCAAAAGAAATCAGACTTGAGCCCAAAAAATGCAATAAAACCGCAGAAAGTTATCATTATGAATCAGATTTCGGGCCAAAACTATGAAACCAAATCATTAATTTGATAAATATAAATCAAGTTTTGAGCACAAAAGTATGCAATAAAACCACAGAAAGTCATCAATATAAATCAGGTTTTGGGTCGAATTTAGGTTAAAAAATCAAGAATTTGATCTAAGCAAATCTAATTTTGAGCTTAAAATTAGCAATAAAACCATAGAACAAAATTATATGAATCAGTTTTGAATCATGACCAAAAAACTATGAGTTTGGTCGACATAAAAAAGATTTGAGCACAAAAATATGATAAACAACCATAAAACCGCTTCAATTCGAATCAGAATTGAGGCCAAAACTAAGTTGAAATCCATAAAATTTTTCGTCATAAATCAGACTTTGAGCATGAAAATTTGCAATTGAACCACAGAAAGACATCAGTATGCATCAGATTTTGGGGAATTAATATGGTCAAATTATAAATCAAAAAGACAATAGAACATCATCAGTATTAATCAGATTTTGGGCCGAACTTACGTTGAAAAATAATGAATTTGGTCAAATCAAATCTAATTTTGAGCACACAAAAAACGCAACAGAATCATGAAACACCATCAAAATGAACCAATTTTTGGGCCAAAGCGAATTCAAAAAAATCATTAATTTGGTCGAAATAAATCAGATTTTGAGCAAAAAAAATCCGCCAATTTAATGTAAAAAATTCATGAACTTGGTCAATCTAAACCTAATTTTGAGCACAAAAATATGCAATAAAACCATCGAACGCCATCATATTGAACCAAATTTTTGGTCAAAACCGTATTGAAAAAACTTGAGTTTGGTCGAAAAAATCAGACTTTGAAAACAAAATTAAGATGCACAACCGTAGAACGCCATCAATTTGAATCAAATTTGAGGCCAAAACTATGTTGAATTCTATGAATCTTTTCAAATTAAATCAACTTTTTAGCACACAAAATTGCAATAAGACGTCAGAACGTCGTCAAAATGAATCAGATTTTGGGCCAAAATTTTGTAACAAAATCATTAACTTAGTCAAAATAAAATAAATTTTGAGCACAAAACTTTGCAATAAAACCCCAGAACGTCTTCAATATGAAACAGGATTTTGGCCAAGTTTTTGTTAAAAAATCATGAGTTTGGTCAAAATAAATCTAAATTGCAAAAATATGCAAAAGCGCAAAAATATGCAAAAAAATTATTGAACACAATCAAAATGAATCAGACTTTCGGCCATTAGGAAGTTAAAAATCATGATTTTTGTCAAAATAGTTCAGATTTTGAACACAAATATGTTATACAACCGTAGAAAACCATCAAGTGAATTATATTTGAGGAGAAAACTAAGTTGAACACTATGAATTTTGCCAAAAATAGGTTTTGAGCACAAAAAAACTCAATAAAACCTCAGTTCGTCATCAATATGCATCAGATTTGGGGCCCAAACTATGAAACAAGATCATTAATTTGGTCGAAATTAATCAAACTATGAGCACAAAATAATGCAAGAAAACCTCAGAATGTCATCAAAATGAATCAGATTTTGGGTCAAACTTATGTTGAAAAATCATGAATTTGGTCAAAACAAATCTAATTTTGAGCACAAAAAGCTGCAACAAAACCATAGAACACAATCAAAATGAATCAGACTTACGGCCATAAAAAAGCTTAAAAAATCCTGATTTTTGTGGAAATAGTTCAGATTTCGAGCACAAAAATATGTTAAACATTCGTAGAAGGTCATCAATCTGAATCAGATTTGGCGCCCTAAAAATGTAACAAAATCGTTAGTTTGGTAAAACTAAATCTAATTATAAGCCCAAAAATATGCAATGAAACCCAGAATGTTATCTATATGAATCAATTTTAGGGCCGCATTATGTTGAAAAATCATTATATTGGTCTCAATAAATCAAACTTTGAGCTCAAAAATAAAATAGACAACCGTAGAACGCCATCATTTTGAATCAAAATTGAGACCAAAAATAAAATTGATTACCATGAATTTCTTAAATTAAAATCAGGCTTTGAGCACAAAAATTTGCAATAAAACGTCAGAACGTCATCAATATGAACCAGACTTTGGGCCAGAACTATGTTAAAAAATCGTTAACATGGTTAAAAAAAGTTCAATTTTGAGCACAGAAGTATGCAAAAAACCACAGAATGTCATCATTATCAATCAAAATTTGGGCCAAATTATGTTGAAAAATCATAAATTTGAAATGAAGTTGATCAAAATAAACCTAATTTTGAGCACGAAAAAATGCAATAAAACCATTGAACACAATCAAATACAATCAGATTTTCTGCCACAAGGAAGTTCAAAAATCATGAAATTGGTCGAAATAAATTAGATTTTGAGCACAAAAATATGTTATAAAACCGTAGAACACCGTCATGTGAATCATATTTCAGGTCAAAATTAAGTTGAATACAATAAATTTTTCTTAAAAAAATTAGGCTTTGAGCAAAAAAAATCGATAAAACCTCAGTTCGTCACCAATATGCATTTAATTCGGGGCCCAAACTATATAAGAAGATCATTAATTTGATCAAATAAAATCAAACTATGAGCACAAAAATTTGCAATATAACGTCAGAATGTCAACAAAATGATTCAGATTTTGGGTTAGATTTATGTTAAAAAATCATTAAATTGGTCAATACAAACCTAATTTTGAGCACAAAAATATGCAACAAATCCATAGAGCACAATCAAAATGAATCAGACTTACGGCCATAAGGAAATTTAAAAAATCATGATTTTTTTCAAAATAGTTCAGGTTTTGAGCAAAAAATATAATAAGCAACCGTAGAAAGTCATCAATCTGAATCAGATTTGGGGCCCTAAATATGTAACAAAATCTTTAGTTTGGTCGAACTAAATCAAGTTATGAGCACAAAAGTATGCAGAGAAACCCAGATGTTATCTATATGAATCAATTTTAGGGCCGCATTATGTTGAAAAATCATTAATTTGGTCTCAGTAAAGCTAAATTTGAGCACAAAAAAAAATGCAAAAAAAAACCATCGAACGCCAACAAAATGAACCCAATTTTTGGCCGAAATGATGTCAAAATAACATGAGATTGGTTGATCGAAATCAAACTTTGAGCGCAAAAATAAAATGCACAACCGTAGAACGCCATCAATTTGAATCAAAATTGAGACGAAAAACAAATCGATTACCATGAATTTTTTAAATTAAAACCAGGCTTTGAGCACAAAAGTTTGCGATAAAACGTCAGAACGTCGAACGTCATCGAAATGAACCAGATTTTGGACAGAGAAATGTAACAAAATCATTGACATGGTTAAAATAAGTTCAATTTTGAGCATGAAAGTTTGCAAGAACACCACAGAAGGTCAATAAATTCAATCAAAATTTGGGCCAATTTTTTGTTGAAAATCATGAATTTGAAATGAAGTTGGTCAAAACAAATCTAATTTTGAGCACGAAAATATGCAATGAAATCCTTGAACACAATCGAATAGAATCAAATTTTCTGCCACAAGGAGTTTCAAATATCATGATTATTGTCGAATTAGTTCAAATTTTGAAAACAAATGTTAAACAACCGTAGAAAGTCGTCAATCTGAATCAGATTTGGGGCCCTAAATATGTAACAAAATCATTAGTTTGGTCGAAGTAAATCAAATTATGAGCACAAAAATATGCAATGAAACTCAGAATATTATCTAAATGAATCACTTTTAGGGCCGAATTTATGTTGAAAAATCATAAGTTTGGTCAAAATAAAGCTAATTTTGAGCACAAAAAAAATGCAATAAAACCATCGAACGCCAACAAAATGAACCCAATTTCTGGCCGAAACGATTTTGAAATAACATGAGTTTGATCGATCGAATTCAAACTTTGAGCACGAAAATAAGATACACAACCGTAGAACGCCATCAATTTGAATCAAAATTGAGACCAAAAACAAATTGATTACTATGAATTTTTTTAAATGAAATCAGGCTTTGAGCACAAAAAATTACAATAAAAAGTCAGAACGTCATCAATATGAACCAGATTTTGGGCCGGAAGAATATAACAAAATCTTTAATATGGTTAAAATAAGTTCAATTTTGAGCACAAAAATTTGCAAGAAAACCACAGAAGGTCATCAATATGAATCAAAATTTGGGCCGAACTTTTGTTGAAAAATCCTGAATTTGAAATGAAATTGGTCAAAATAAATCTATTTTTTGAGAACGAAAATAAGCAACAAAACCATAGAACTCAATCAAAATGAATCAGACTTTCGGCCATAAGGAAGTTCAAAAATCATAAAATTGGTCAAAGTAAATTGGATTTTCAGCACAAAAGTAGGTTATACAACCGAAAAAATCCATCATGTGAATCAGATTTGAGGTCAAAACTGAGTTGAATATTATGAATTTTGCCAAAAAAAAATAGGCTTTGAGCACAAAAAAATTCAATGAAAACTCAGTTCGTCATCAATATGCATCAAATTCGGGGCCCAAACCATGTAACAAGATCATTAATTTGGTCGAAATAAATCAAACTATAAGCAAAAAAGTATGCAAGAAAACCTCAGAATCTCATCAAATAGAATCAGATTTTGGGTCAAATTTATGTTGACAAATTTTGAACTTGGTCAAAACAAATATAATTTTGAGCACTAAATTTTGCAAGAAAACCATAGAACACAATCAAAATGAATCAGACTTTCGAAAATAAGGAAGTTGAAAAATCATGATTTTTGTCGAAATAGTTCAGATTTTGAGCACAAAAAAAATGTTAAACGACCGCAGAAAGTCATCAATTTGAATCAGATTTGGGGCCCTAAATATGTAACAAAATCATTAGTTTGATCGAACATAATCGGATTTAGAACACAAAAGTATGCAATGAAACCCAGAATGTTATCTATATGATTCAATTTTAGGGCCAAATTTATGTTAAAAAATCTTAATTTGGTCAAAATAAAGCTAATTTTGAGCACAAAAAAATGCAATAAAACCATCGAACGCCAACAAAAGGAACCCAATTTTCGGCCAAAACGATGTTGAAATAACATAAATTTGGTCGTTCGAAATCAAATTTTGAGCGCAAAAATAATATACATAACCGTAGAACTCCATCAATTTGAATCAAAATTGAGACCAAAAACAAATTGATTACTATGATTTTTTCAAATTAAAGTCAGGCTTTGAGCACAAAAACTTGCAAAAAAACATCAGAACGTCATCAATATGAACCAGATGATGGGCCAGAACTATGTAACAAAATCATTAACTTGGTTAAAATAAGTTCAATTTTGTGCACAAAAGTGTGCAAAAAAACCACAGAAAATCATCAAAATGAAGCAAAAATTGAGCCAAATTTTTGTTGAGAAATCATGAAATTGAAATAAAGTTGGTCAAAATAAATCTAATTCTGAGCACGAAAATATACAATGAAATCTTTGAACACAATCGAATAGAATCAAATTTTTTGCCACAAGGAAGTTAAAAAATCATGATTATTGTCAAAATAGTTCAGATTTTGTGCACAAAAAATATGTTAAACAACCGTAGAACGCCATGAAAATGAATCGTATTTGAGGTCAAAATTAAGTTGATTACTATGAATTTTGCCAAAAAAATTACGCTTTGAGAATAAAAAAAATCAATAAAACCGCAGTTCGTCATCAATATGCATCAGATTTGGGGCTTAAACCATGTAACATGATCATTTTTGTGGTCGAAATAAATCAAACTATGAGCACAAAAGTATGCAGGAAATCCTCAGAATGTCATCAAAATGAATCAGATTTTGTGTCAAACTTATGTTGACAAATCATGAATTTGGTCAAAACAAACCTAATTTTGAGCACAAAAAGCTGCAACAAAACCATAAAACACAATTAAAATGAATCAGACTTTCGGCAACAAGGAAGTTCAACAATCATGATTTTGTCGCAATAGTTCAGATTTTGAGCACAAAATTATGTTAAAAAACAGTAGAAAGTCATCAATCTGAATCAGATTTGGAGCCCTAAACATGTAACAAAATCATTAGTTTGGTCAAACTAAATAAAATTATGAGCAGGAAAGTATGCAATGAAACCCAGAAATTTATCTACATGAATCAATTTTAGGGCCAAACTTATGTTGAAAAATTATAATTTGGTCAAAAAAAATCTGATTTTGAGCATAAAAACTTGCAATAAAACCATTGAACACCATCAAAAAGAATTCAAACTTTGGCCGCCAAACTGATGTTAGAAAAACATGAATTCGGTCGAAATAAATCAAAATTTAAGAACAAAAATAAGACACACAACCGTAGAACGCCATCAATTTGAATAAAATTTGAGACCAAAAATAAATTGATTTCTATGAATTTTTTAAATTAAGTCAGGCTTTGAGCACAAAAATTTGCAATGAAAGGTAAGAATGTCATCAATATGAACAAAACTTTGGGCCAGAATTATGTAACAAAATCAATAATTTGGTTAAAATAAGTTCAACTTTGAGCACAAAATAATGCAAAATAACGAAAGAATGTCATCAAAATGAATTAAAATTTCGGCCGGATTTTTGTTTAAAAATCATGATTTGAAATGAATTGGGTCAAAATAAAGCTTATTTTGAGTACAAAAATATGCAATAAAACCATTGAACACAATCAAAATGAATCAGACTTTCGGCCATAAGGAAGTTCCAAAATCATAAAATTGGTCGAAATAAATTGGATTTTCAGCACAAAAGTAGGTTATACAACCGTAAAAATCCATCATGTGAATCACATTTGAGGTCCAAACTAAGTTGAATAATATGAAATTTGCCAAAAAAATAGGCTTTGAGCACAAAAAAATTCAATGAAAGCTCAGTTCGTCATCAATATGCATCAAATTCGGGGCCCAAACTATGTAACAAGATCATTAATTTGGTCGAAACAAATCAAACTATGAGCAAAAAAGTATGCAAGAAAACCTCAGAATCTCATCAAAGTGAATCAGATTTTGGGTCAAATTTATGTTGACAAATTTTGAACTTGGTCAAAACAAATATATTTTTGAGCACAAAATTTTGCAGTAAAACCATAGAACACAATCAAAATGAATCAGACTTTCGGCCATAAGGAAGTTTAAAAATCATGATTTTTGTCAAAATAGTTCAGATTTTGAGAACAAAAAAAAATTGTCAAACAACCGTAGAACGCCATGAAAATGAATCGTATTTGAGGTCAAAATTAAGTTGATTACTATGAATTCTGCAAAAAATTTACGCTTTGAGCACAAAAAAAAATCAATAAAACCTCAGTTCGTCATCAATATGCATCAGATTTGGGGCTTAAACCAGGTAACATGATCATTTTTGTGGTCGAAAAAAATCAGAATATGAGCACTTAATTATGCAAGAAAACCATAGATTGTCATAAAATGTCATCAGAATGTCATCAAAAGATGCAATATAACCATCAAACACACTCAAATAGAATCAGGTTTTCTGCCAAAACGAAGTTAAAAAGTCAGATAATTGGTTGAAATAAATTGGATTTTGAGCAAAAAAAATGTGTTATCAACCGTAGAACGCCATCAAGTGAATCATATTTGAGGTCAAAACTAAATTTATTACAATGAATTTTGCCAAAAAGATAGGTTTTGATCACAAAAAAATTCAATAAATGCTCAGTTCGTCATCAATAAGCGTCAGATTTGGGGCCCAAACCATGTAACAAGATCATTTATTTGGTCGAAATGAATCAAGCTATGAGCACAAAAATATGCTGGGAATCCTCAGAGTGTCATCAAAGTGAATCAGATTTTGGGTCAAATTTATGTTGACAAATCATGAATTTGGTCAAAACAAAAATAATTTTGATCAGAAAAACTTATAACAAAACCATACAACACAATCAAAATCAAACAGACTTTCGGCAATAAGGAAGTTCAAAACTCATGATTTTGTCGCAATTGTTCAGATTTTGAGCACAAAATTATGTTAAACAACAGAAGAAAGTCATCAATCTGAATCAGATTTGGAGCCCAAAACATGTAACAAAATCATTAGTTTGGTCGAACTAAATCAAATTATGAGCAGGAAAGTATGCAATGAAACCCAGAAATTTATCTACATGAATCAATTTTAGGGCCAAATTTATGTTGAAAAATTATAATTTGGTCAAAAAAATCTAATTTTGAGCACAAAAACTTGCAATAAAACCATCGAACGCCATCAAAAAGAATCCAAATTTTGGCCAAACTGATGTTAGAAAAACACGAATTCGGTCGAAATAAATCCAAATTTGAGCACAAAAATAAGATACACAACCGTAGAACGCCATCAATTTGAATAAAAATTGAGACCAAAAATAAATTGATTTCTATGAATTTTTTAAATTATGTCAGGCTTTGAGCACAAAAATTTGCACTAAAACGTAAGAATTTCATCATTATGAACAACACTTTGGGCCAGAATTATGTAACAAAATCAATAATTTGGTTAAAACAAGTTCAATTTTGAGCACAAAATAATGCGAAATAACGTAAGAATGTCATCAAAATGAATCAATATTTGGGCCGGATTTTTGTTTAAAAATCATGATTTGAAATGAATTGGGTCAAAATAAACTTTATTTTAAGTACAAAAATATGCAATGAAACCATTGAACACAATCAAAATGAATCAGACTTTCGGCCATAAGGAAGTTCAAAAATCATAAAATTGGTCGAAATAAATTGGATGTTCAGCACAAAAGTAGGTTATACAACCGTAAATATCCATCATGTGAATCACATTTGAGGTCAAAACTAAATTGAATTTTATGAATTTTGCCAAAAAAACATAGGCTTTGAGCACAAAAAAATTCAATGAAAGCTCAGTTTGTCATCAATATGCATCAAATTCGGGGCCCAAACTATGTAACAAGATCATTAATTTGGTCGAAATAAATCAAACTATGAGCAAAAAAGTATGCAAGAAAACCTCAGAATCTCATCAAAGTGAATCAGATTTTGGGTCAAATTTATGTTGACAAATTTTGAACTTGGTCAAAACAATTATAATTTTGAGCACAAAATTTTCCAATAAAACCATAGAACACAATCAAAATGAATCAGACTTTCGGCCGTTTAAAAATCATGATTTTTGTCAAAAAAGTTCTGATTTTGAGCACAAAAAATATGTTAAACAACCGTAGAACGCCATGAAAATGAATCGTATTTGAGGTCAAAATTAAGTTGATTATTATGAATTTTGCCAAAAAAAATTACGCTTTGAGCACAAAAAAAATCAATAAAACCTCAGTTTGTCATCAATATGCATCAGATTTGGGGCTTAAACCATGTAACATGATCATTTTTGTGGTAAAAAAAAATCAACATTATGCAAGAAAACCTTAAATTGTCATCAAAATGTCATCAGAGAGTCATCAAAATATGCAATAAAACCATCGAACACACTCAAATAGAATCAGATTTTTTGTCAAAACGAAGTTAAAAAATCAGATAATTGGTTGAAATAAATTGGATTTTGAGCAAAAAAAATGTGTTATCAACCGTAGAACGCCATCAAGTGAATCATATTTGAGGTCAAAACTAAATTTAATACAATGATCTTTGCCAAAAAGAATAGGTTTTGAGCACAAAAAAAAATTCAATAAATGCTCAGTTCGTCATCAATATGCATCAGATTTGGGGCCCAAACCATGTAACAAGATCATTTATTTGGTCGAAATGAATCAAACTATGAGCCCAAAAGTATGCAGGAAATCCTCAGAATGTCATCAGAGTGAATCAGATTTTGGGTCAAATTTATGTTGACAAATCATGAATTTGGTCAAAATAAATATTATTTTGAGCACAAAAATTTGCAACAAAACCATACAACACAATCAAAATGAATCAGACTTTTGGCAATAAGGAAGTTCAAAACTCATGATTTTGTCGCAATAGTTCAGATTTTGACCACAAAATTATGTTAAGCAACAGTAGAAAGTCATCAATCTGAATCAGATTTGGAGCCCTAAACATGTAACAAAATCATTAGTTTGGTCGAACTAAATCAAATTATGAGCAGGAAATTATGCAATGAAACCCAAAAAATTAGCTACATGATTCAATTTCAGGGCCAAATTTATGTTGAAAAATTATAATTTGGTCAAAAAAAACTGATTTTGAGCACAAAAACTTGCAATAAAACCATCGAACGCCATCAAAAAGAATCCAAATTTTGGCCAAACTGATGCTAGAAAAACATGAATTCGGTCGAAATAAATCAAAATTTGAGCACAAAAATAAGATACACAACCGAAGAAAGCCATCACTTTGAATAAAATTTGAAACCAAAAACAAATTGATTTCTATGAATTTTTTAAATTAAGTCAGGCTTTGAGCGCAAAAATTTGCAATAAAACGTAAGAATTTCATCATTATGAACAACACTTTGGGCCAGAATTTTGTAACAAAATCAATAATTTGGTTAAAATATGTTCAATTTTGAGCACAAAGTAATGCAACATAACGAAAGAATGTCATCAATATGAATCAAAGTTTGGGCCGGACTTTTGTTGAAAAATCATGATTTGAAATGAATTGGGTCAAAATAAACCTTAATTTGAGTACAAAAAAATGCAATAAAACCATTGAACACAATCAAACAGAATCAGATTTTCTGCCATAAGATAATTATAGAATTATGTAATTGGTCGAAATAAATTGACTTTCGAGCACAAAAAAATGTTATACAACCATAGAACGCCATGAAAATGAAACAGATTTGAGGAAAAACGAAGTTGAATACTTTGAATTTTGCCAAAAAAATCAGGCTTTGAGCACAAATATATTCAATGAAATCTCAAATCGTCATCTTTATAAAACAGATTCAAGGACCAAACTATGTAGCAAGATCATTAATTTCGTCAACATAAATAAAATTATGAGCACAAAAGTTTGCAATAAAACCCCAGAAAAAAAACATCAAAATAAAACATCAGTTTTACGTTGAAAAAGCATGAATTTGGTCAAAATAAAACCTTATTTTGAGCACAAAAATATGAAATAAAACCATAGAATACAATCAAATTGAATCAGACTCCCGGCAATAAGGAAGTTTAAAAATCATAAATTTTGTCGAAATATTTCAGACTTTGAGCTTAAGAATATGTTAAACAACCATAGAAAGTCATCAATGTGAATCTAACAAAATCATTAGTTTGGTCAAAATAAAGCAGATTTCGAGCAAAAAGTATGCAATACAACCCCAGAATGTTATCATTATCAATCACACTTTGGGCCAATTTTATGTTGGAAAATTATAAAATTGGTCAAAATAAATGTAATTTTGAGCAGAAAAATATTTAAAAAGCCATAGAAAACAATCAAAATGAATCAGATTTTTGGCCATAAGATAGTTGAAAATCATGAGTTTGGTCAAAATTAATCAGGTTTTGAGCACAAACATGTTCAAATAACCCTCAAAACGTCATCAATATGAATCAGTTTTGGGGCCTACGCTATGCCAAAATATATCAAACTGCGAGCTCAAACGTCTGCAATAAAACCTCAGAACATCATCAAAATTAATCAGAAATTGGGTCGAAGTTATGTTAACGAATCATAAATTTGGTCAAAACAAATCAGACTTTCAGCACAAAAACTTGATAAACAAGCATAGAACGCCATCAAAATGAATCTGATTTGAGAACAAAGCTCAGTTGAAAACTTCGAATTTTCGCAATATAAACCAGATTTTGAGCTCAAAAAATGATAAACAACCGTGGAACGTCATCAACATGAATCAGATTTGACGCCAAAAATAAGTTGAATACTATGAATTTGGCCAAGATCACTTATGCTTTAGCCCAAAGGTATGTTCTACAACCGTAGAACGCCATGAAAAAGAATCAGATTTGAGGCAAAACGAAGTTGAATACCATGAATTTTGCAAAAAAAAATATAAGGCTTTGAGCACAAAATTTTTCAATAAAATCTCAAATCGTCATCATTATAAATCAAATTCAAGGACCAAACTATGCAACAATATCATTAATTTGGTCAACATAAATCAAAATATGAGCACAAAATTTGCAATAAAACCACAGAATGTCATCAAGATGAAACATCAATTTTATGTTGAAAAAGCATGAATTTTGCCAAAAAAAATCAGGCTTTGAGCACAAATATATTCAATGAAATCTCAAATCGTCATCTTTATAAAACAGATTCAAGGACCAAACTATGTAGCAAGATCATTAATTTCGTCAACATAAATAAAATTATGAGCACAAAAGTTTGCAATAAAACCCCAGAAAAAAAACATCAAAATAAAACATCAGTTTTACGTTGAAAAAGCATGAATTTGGTCAAAATAAAACCTTATTTTGAGCACAAAAATATGAAATAAAACCATAGAATACAATCAAATTTAGTCAAACTTTCGTCCATAAAGAAGTTTAAAAATCATGAACTTTGTCGAAAGAATTCAGATTTTGAGCTTAAGAAAATGTTAAGCAACCGTAGAAAGTCATCAAAATGAATCTAACAAAATCATTAGTTTGGTCAAAATAAAGCAGATTTTGGGCAAAAAGAATGCAATAAAACCCCAGAATGTTATCATTATGAATCAAACTTTGGACCAAAATTATGTTGAAAAATCATGAATTTGGTCAAAAAAATCTAATTTCGAGCAGAAAAATATTCAAAAAACCATAGAGCACAATCAAAATGAATCAGATTTTTGGCCAGAAGGTGGTTGAAAGTCATGAATTTGGTCGAAAAAAAAAATCAGGTTTTGAGCACGCAAAAATATGATATACAACCGTAGAACTCCATCAACATGAATCAGATTTGAGGCTAAAAGTAAGTGAACACTATGAGTTTTGCCAAAATCAATCAAGCTTCTAGCACAAATTTATGCAAAAAAACGTCAGAAATTCATCAATATGAATCAGATTTTGCGCTAAAACTGTGAAGCAAAATCATTAACTTGGGCAATATAAATCAAGTTCTGAGCACAAAACTATGCAAAAAAACCCCTGATTTTCAACAAATGAATTATTTTTTGGGCCAATTTTATGTTAAAAAATCGCAGATTTGGTCAAAATAAATCAGATTTTGAGCACAAAAACTTTGATAAACAAACGTAGAACGCCATCAATATGAATCTGATTTGAGAACAAAGCTCAATTGATAACTTCGAATTTTGTCAAAATAAACCAGACTTTGAGCACAAAAATATATTATACAACCGTGGAACGCCACAAACATGAATCCAATTTGGGATCAAAACTAAGTTGAATACAATGTTTTTTGTCAAAAAAATCAGAAATTGAGCATAAAAATTTGATAAACAACCGTGGAACGCCATCAATATGAATCAGATTTGAGGCCAAAACTAAGTCGAATAATTTTAAATTTGCTAAAATTAATCAGGCTTCGAACGCGAAACTATGCAATAAAACCTCAGAACGTCATCAATATGAATCAATTGATGGGTCAAGTTTGTTTTTAAAAAATTATAAATAAGGTCAAAATAAACCTACTTTGATAATAAGTTTTGCAATGAAACCATAGAACATCAACAATATGAATCAGATATGAGGCTAAAACTAAGTTGAAAAATCATGAACTTTGTCAAAATAAAGCAATCTTTGAGCACAAAAACACGAACGTCATCAGTATAAATCAGATTTGGGGTCAAATTTATGTTGAAAAAAAAAATAAATTTAGTCAAAATGAATTTAAATTTTTGAGCACAAAAACACGCAACAGAAAACTATAGAACAACATCAAAATGAATCCGATTTAGGCCGAAACGAGGTTAAAAATCATGAATTTGGTCGAAATAAATTAGACTTTGAGCACAAAATTTTGATATACAACCATAGAACTGCATCACTGTGCATTATATTTTGGGCCAAAACTAAATTTAAAACTCATTAGTTTGGTCTAATTAATTCACATTTCGAGCACAAAATATGCAATAAAACCGCAGAACGTCATCAAAATGAATAAGATATTGGGTCAATTTTATGTTAAAAAATCATGAATTTGGTCAGAACAAATTTTATTCTGAGCGCAAAATATGCAAGGAAACCATAGAACATCATCAAAATGAATCAGATTTGGGCCAAAACGATATCGAAAAATCATGAATTTGGTCGAAATAAACCAGACTTTGAGAACAACAATATGATATACAACCATAGAACTGCATCAATATGAATCAGATTATGGGCCGAAACTATCTAGAAAAAATATTAACTTGGTCAAAATAAACTAAATTAGAGCACAAAAGTATCCAATAAAGCGCCAGAACTTCATCAATATGAATCAGATTTTGGGCCAAACTTATGTTGAAAAATCATGAGTTCGGTCAAAACACATCTAATTTTGAGCACAAAAATTTGCAGTAAAACCATAGACCACCATCAAAAGGAATCAGATTTTCGCCGTAACGATATCAAAATTTCATGAATTTGGTCGAATAAAATTAGACTTTGAGCTCAAAAATTGATAAACAACCATAAAACGCCATCATAATGAATCAGATTTGAGCCCAAAACTAACTTAGATACTATGAATTTTGTCGAAATAAATCAAACTTTGACAACAAAAATATGCAGACGACTTAGCAAAATAATCAGATTTTGCTACTTTTCTTTGATCTTCTATGCTGTTTTGGATTCCACAGACAAATACCTAAATCCTTGTACCGCTGAAAATCGCTCGAAAAATAGGCAAATTTGCGGAATCCGCTACTGTACTTGCCGAAACCAGAACAGTTTGTGGAATCCACAAACATTTGTATCGTTAAATTGAGCTGTTGCAGAATCCGCAACTGTAAGTGGAACCCGCAAATTGAAGGTGCAAATTTTTTTGCGAATTCACTTTACATATATTTATATGTGTAGTAGCTTTTAAAACTAAATCTTTTAAATACATGATTTGATTTCACTAGAAAAGAAACTTATAGAAAAGAAATTTACTAGAATTGATCAGTGTTTGGGATTAATGGAATCCCAATTACTGACCAGTATTTTAGATCGATGAAATCCTAAACACTGAACTAATTTGACGATTGGCTATGGGTTGGGTTTCTAATCACTCTCAACCTAATGACTCCAAATAAAAGATAAATTCCATTTTTATTCCACAATATTCCAGTTTTTGGTGTTTCATAAATCCCAAATACTGACCAATATTGGGGATCGATGGAATCCCAAATACTGACCTAATTTGGCGTTATGCTGTGTGTAGTGTTTCCATACACTCTCAACCCAATGAAAAATTACTGCATTGATTCGGCTTTATGCTTCCAAATCAGTATTTGGGATTGACGCAATCCCAAATACTGACCCAATTTATCGATATGTTGTGTGTTCCATACACTCTCAACTCAGTGACTCCAAATATTGAAATATTTCGGTGTTGTGTTTCCAAAATACTAAATGATGACATCCACCGATTTAGGTAACCAATGTTTTAAGACTTGTTCGTGGATTCCGCTGACAATGGTTAAGTCTTTGCTTTTAAATTCCGCATTGCTAGAGGTATTTGCGCTAGTAGGTGAACGTGTCCCCGGCCCTCAAGCAAAGTTACAAGTTGATCGCACGGCTAAACTCCAAGGGGATGTGAATTTATGTTAGTTCCTCAGAGACCTAATTTCGATATAAACACAAAAATACACATAACTTGGGAATAAAACTTATAATAGAAAAAATGGTATTTGCGCTAGTAGGTCAACATGTCTCCAGCCCTCAAGCAAAGGTACAACTTGATCGCACGGCTAAACTTCAAGGAGATGTAATTTTATTTTTGTTCCTAAGAGACCTTTTTTCGATATAAACACAAAAATACAAATAACTTGGGATCAAAACTTATAATTGAAAAAATGGTATTTGCGCTAGTAGGTGAACATATCCCGAGCACTTAAGCAAAGTTACAACTTGATCGTACCGCTAAACTCTAAGGGGATGTAAATTTGTTTTCCTTCCTCAGAGACCTATACTTGATATAAACACAAAAATACAATTAATTTGGGAACAAAAGTAGTAGTAGTAGTAGTAGTAGTAGTAGTAGTAGTAGAAGTAGTAGTAGTAGTAGTAGTAGTAGTAGTAGTAGTAGTAGTAGTAGTAGTAGTAATAGTAGTAGTAGTAGTAGTAGTAGTAGTAGTAGTAGTAGTAGTAGTAGTAGTAGTAGTAGTAGTAGTAGTAGTAGTAGTAGTACTAGTAGTAGTAGTAGTAGTAGTAAAAGTCTCAATTGACCAATTTGCTTCCAATGTCATATCCGACAAGCTTAAAGCTCCGTTTTGTCCAAACTACCAACATAAAAGTGGAAAAGCTTAGAGCCCAGTTTGATAAAAGCAACGCATATAGCAAAATTTCAAATTGTACAAAATTGCTAACCCTGCTCTTTTATGGACATCGCCAACAAATCAGTGGTAAACGAGGACGAGGCGATTATAAGGTCTGTTGTTCCTTTAACAAACGAGAGAGCAGAAACAGACTCCGTGGAAGAATTGTGGGTATCTGTTGGGACGTCAGAAGTGTTGTCCACAGGAGCGTCTATGCAGTCTTCTGAACACCCGATTGCTTCGCTTCGGGCTACCTTCCACTCCAGACTTGTGACGCAGTCTCTAATATCTAGGGATATATTCTTTTCGAAGATTTATAGATAAAAAATCATTAACAGTCATGTGTCATTGTATTTAATATAATGGGAGAAAACGCCAAGGCATGCTTGTTATGCCAAAGCAACGATGGAATCCCAAATACTGAACTAAATTGACGATTTGCTATGGGTTGCGTTTCTAATCACTCTCAACCTAATGACTCCAAATTATGGTTATATTCCATGTTTATCCTACATTATTCCACTATTTGGGATTTCATAAATCCCAAATACTGACCAGTATTGGAGATCGATGGAATCCCAAATACTGACCTAATTTGGCGTTATGCTGTGTGTTGTGTTTCCATACACTCTCAACCCAATGAAAAATTACTGCATTGATTCGGCGTTTGCTTCCAAATCAGTATTTGGGATTGACGCAATCCCAAATAATGACCCAATTTGTCGATATGCTGTGTGTTCCATGCACTCTCAACTCAATGACTCCTAATATTGAAATTGTTCGGTGTTTTGTTTCCAAAAAACTAAAAGATGACATCACCGATTTAGGTAACCAATGTTTTAAGACTTGTTGGTGGATTCCGCTGGCAATGGTTAAGTCTTTGCTTTTAAATTCCGCATCGCTAGAGATAAGAACTTCAGCTCAGCTTTTAATTGTTCATATGCAAGTTCAGTATTGAAAAAATTTCGGAATCCATTTACAGTTTGGGGAATCCACTTTCATTTGCGGATTCCGCTTACATTTTGCAGAATCCACTTACAGTTGCGGAATTCAGAACAACTAGCTATATTTGCTTATTGCGGAATCCGCAACAAAACAATTTTGTCGACAAATTTTACGTTACTGGTATATGTCAGCGGAATCTACTGAAATTCTGTTTGTTGAATCCACTTACGTTTCGGAACATATTTTAAGACTTGTCTCTGGAATCCAGGAACACAGGCACAAAATTGTGTCCCTATCCACTGCACAGTTTGGCCTCGTAATGTAATTTCATTCTTTTTGTGTATTTTTGACAAAAACCAATCGGAAAAAAATAGCGAGAGAGGATGATTCTGTAAACAATTTTGCTAATAATTAAATTGCGTTTTTTTGTTTTTACTTGTGGCCAAAAAATCTCAAGTTGTCTTCTAATTTTTGTTGTTCTGTGGAAGCAAAAAAAGTCATGTTTGGAGTATTGTTTAAGATGTGGGGTCAAATTTATGTTGAAAAATAATAAACTTCGTCAAAATGATATTAAATTTTTGAGCACAAAAACACGCAACAGAAACCCATAGAACACCATCAAAATGAATCAGATTTGGGCCAAAACGATGTTAAAAATCATGAATTTGGTCAAAATAAATTAGACTTTGAGGCATGCTTGTTATGCCAAAGAAACGATGGAATCCCAAATATTGAACTAAATCGACGATTTGCTTTGGGTTGCGTTTCTAATCACTCTCAACCTAATGACTCCAAATTATGGTTATTTTCCATATTTATCCCACATTATTCCACACTTTTTGGGATTTCATAAATCCCAAATACTGACCAGTATTGGAGATCGATGGAATCCCAAATACTGACCTAATTTGGCGTTATGCTGTGTGTTGTGTTTCCATACACTCTCAACCCAATGAAAAATTACTGCATTGATTCGGCGTTTGCTTCCAAATCAGTATTTGGGATTGACGCAATCCCAAATAATGACCCAATTTGTCGATATGCTGTGCGTTCCATGCACTCTCAACTCAATGACTCCTAATATTGAAATTGTTCGGTGTTTTGTTTCCAAAAAACTAAAAGATGACATCACCGATTTAGGTAACCAATGTTTTAAGACTTGTTGGTGGATTCCGCTGGCAATGGTTAAGTCTTTGCTTTTAAATTCCGCATCGCTAGAGATAAGAACTTCAGCTCAGCTTTTAATTGTTCATATGCAAGTTCAGTATTGAAAAAATTTCGGAATCCATTTACAGTTTGGGGAATCCACTTTCATTTGCGGATTCCGCTTACATTTTGCAGAATCCACTTACAGTTGCGGAATTCAGAACAACTAGCTATATTTGCTTATTGCGGAATCCGCAACAAAACAATTTTGTCGACAAATTTTACGTTACTGGTATATGTCAGCGGAATCTACTGAAATTCTGTTTGTTGAATCCACTTACGTTTCGGAACATATTTTAAGACTTGTCTCTGGAATCCAGGAACACAGGCACAAAATTGTGTCCCTATCCACTGCACAGTTTGGCCTCGTAATGTAATTTCATTCTTTTTGTGTATTTTTGACAAAAACCAATCGGAAAAAAATAGCGAGAGAGGATGATTCTGTAAACAATTTTGCTAATAATTAAATTGCGTTTTTTTGTTTTTACTTGTGGCCAAAAAATCTCAAGTTGTCTTCTAATTTTTGTTGTTCTGTGGAAACAAAAAAAGTCATGTTTGGAGTATTGTTTAAGATGTGGGGTCAAATTTATGTTGAAAAATAATAAACTTCGTCAAAATGATATTAAATTTTTGAGCACAAAAACACGCAACAGAAACCCATAGAACACCATCAAAATGAATCAGATTTGGGCCAAAACGATGTTAAAAGTCATGAATTTGGTCAAAATAAATTAGACTTTGAGGCATGCTTGTTATGCCAAAGAAACGATGGAATCCCAAATATTGAACTAAATCGACGATTTGCTTTGGGTTGCGTTTCTAATCACTCTCAACCTAATGACTCCAAATTATGGCTATTTTCCATATTTATCCCACATTATTCCACACTTTTTGGGATTTCATAAATCCCAAATACTGACCAGTATTGGAGATCGATGGAATCCCAAATACTGACCTAATTTGGCGTTATGCTGTGTGTTGTGTTTCCATACACTCTCAACCCAATGAAAAATTACTGCATTGATTCGGCGTTTGCTTCCAAATCAGTATTTGGGATTGACGCAATCCCAAATACTGACCCAATTTGTCGATATGCTGTGTGTTCCATGCACTCTCAACTCAATGACTCCTAATATTGAAATTTTTCGGTGTTGTGTTTCCAAAAAACTAAAAGATGACATCACCGATTTAGGTAACCAATGTTTTAAGACTTGTTCGTGGATTCCGCTGGCAATGTTTAAGTCTTTGCTTTTAAATTCCGCATCGCTAGAGATAAGAACTTCAGCTCAGCGTTTAATTGTTCATATGCAAGTTCAGTATTGAAAAAAATTGGTAATCCATTTACAGTTTGGGGAATCTACCTAGGTTTGCGGATTCCGCTTACATTTTGCGGAATCCACTTTCAGTTGCGGAATTCAGAACAACTAGCTATATTTGCTTATTGCGGAATCCGCAACAGAACAATATTGCCGACAAATTTTACGTTACTGGTATATGTCAGCGGAATCTACTGAAATTCTGTTTGTTGATTCCACTTACGTTTTGGAACATATTTTAAGACTTGTCTCTGGAATCCAGGAACACAGGCACAAAATTGTGTCCCTATCCACTGCACACTTTGGCCTCGTACTGTAATTTCATTCTTTTTGTGTATTTTTGACAAAACCAATCGGAAAAAAAATAGCGAGAGAGGATGATTCTGTAAACAATTTTGCTAATAATTAAATTGCGTTTTTTTGTTTTTACTTGTGGCCAAAAAATCTCAAGTTGTCTTCTAATTTTTGTTGTTCAGTGGAAGCAAAAAAAGTCATGTTTGGAGTATTGTTTAAGATGTGGGGTCAAATTTATGTTGAAAAATAATAAACTTCGTCAAAATGATATTAAATTTTTGAGCACCAAAACACGCAACAGAAACCCATAGAACACCATCAAAATGAATCAGATTTGGGCCAAAACGATGTTAAAAATCATGAATTTGGTCAAAATAAATTAGACTTTGAGGCATGCTTGTTATGCCAAAGAAACGATGGAATCCCAAATACTGAACTAAATCGACGATTTGCTTTGGGTTGCGTTTCTAATCACTCTCAACCTAATGACTCCAAATTATGGTTATTTTCCATATTTATCCCACATTATTCCACTTTTTGGGATTTCATAAATCCCAAATACTGACCAGTATTGGAGATCGATGGAATCCCAAATACTGACCTAATTTGGCGTTATGCTGTGTGTAGTGTTTCCATACACTCTCAACCCAATGAAAAATTACTGCATTGACTCGGCGTTTGCTTCCAAATCAGTATTTGGGATTGACGCAATCCCAAATACTGACCCAATTTGTCGATATGCTGTGTGTTCCGTGCACTCTCAACTCAATGACTCCTAATATTGAAATTTTTCGGTGTTGTGTTTCCAAAAAACTAAAAGATGACATCACCGATTTAGGTAACCAATGTTTTAAGACTTGTTCGTGGATTCCGCTGGCAATGTTTAAGTCTTTGCTTTTAAATTCCGCATCGCTAGAGATAAGAACTTCAGCTCAGCGTTTAATTGTTCATATGCAAGTTCAGTATTGAAAAAAATTGGTAATCCATTTACAGTTTGGGGAATCTACCTAGGTTTGCGGATTCCGCTTACATTTTGCGGAATCCAATTTCAGTTGCGGAATTCAGAACAACTAGCTATATTTGCTTATTGCGGAATCCGCAACAGAACAATATTGCCGACAAATTTTACGTTACTGGTATATGTCAGCGGAATCTACTGAAATTCTGTTTGTTGATTCCACTTACGTTTTGGAACATATTTTAAGACTTGTCTCTGGAATCCAGGAACACAGGCACAAAATTGTGTCCCTATCCACTGCACACTTTGGCCTCGTAATGTAATTTCATTCTTTTTGTGTATTTTTGACAAAACCAATCGGAAAAAAAATAGCGAGAGAGGATGATTCTGTAAACAATTTTGCTAATAATTAAATTGCGTTTTTTTGTTTTTACTTGTGGCCAAAAAATCTCAAGTTGTCTTCTAATTTTTGTTGTTCTGTGGAAGCAAAAAAAGTCATGTTTGGAGTATTGTTTAAGATGTGGGGTCAAATTTATGTTGAAAAATAATAAACTTCGTCAAAATGATATTAAATTTTTGAGCACCAAAACACGCAACAGAAACCCATAGAACACCATCAAAATGAATCAGATTTGGGCCAAAACGATGTTAAAAATCATGAATTTGGTCAAAATAAATTAGACTTTGAGGCATGCTTGTTATGCCAAAGAAACGATGGAATCCCAAATACTGAACTAAATCGACGATTTGCTTTGGGTTGCGTTTCTAATCACTCTCAACCTAATGACTCCAAATTATGGTTATTTTCCATATTTATCCCACATTATTCCACTTTTTGGGATTTCATAAATCCCAAATACTGACCAGTATTGGAGATCGATGGAATCCCAAATACTGACCTAATTTGGCGTTATGCTGTGTGTAATGTTTCCATACACTCTCAACCCAATGAAAAATTACTCTATTGATTCCGCGTTTGCTTCCAAATCAGTATTTGGGATTGACGCAATCCCAAATACTGACCCAATTTGTCGATATGCTGTGTGTTCCATGCACTCTCAACTCAATGACTCCTAATATTGAAATTTTTCGGTGTTGTGTTTCCAAAAAACTAAAAGATAACATCACCGATTTAGGTAACCAATGTTTTAAGACTTGTTCGTGGATTCCGCTGGCAATGGTTAAGTCTTTGCTTTTAAATTCCGCATCGCTAGAGATAAGAACTTCAGCTCAGCGTTTAATTGTTCATATGCAAGTTCAGTATTGAAAAAAATTGGTAATCCATTTACAGTTTGGGGAATCTACCTAGATTTGCGGATTCCGCTTACATTTTGCGGAATCCACTTTCAGTTGCGGAATTCAGAACAACTAGCTATATTTGCTTATTGCGGACTCCGCAACAGAACAATATTGCCGACAAATTTTACGTTACTGGTATATGTCAGCGGAATCTACTGAAATTCTGTTTGTTGATTCCACTTACGTTTTGGAACATATTTTAAGACTTGTCTCTGGAATCCAGGAACACAGGCACAAAATTGTGTCCCTATCCACTGCACACTTTGGCCTCGTAATGTAATTTCATTCTTTTTGTGTATTTTTGACAAAACCAATCGGAAAAAAAATAGCGAGAGAGGATGATTCTGTAAACAATTTTGCTAATAATTAAATTGCGTTTTTTTGTTTTTACTTGTGGCCAAAAAATCTCAAGTTGTCTTATAATTTTTGTTGTTCTGTGGTAGCAAAAAAAGTCATGTTTGGAGTATTGTTTAAGATGTGGGGTCAAATTTAAGTTGAAAAATCATAAACTTCGTCAAAATGATATTAAATTTTTGAGCACAAAAACACGCAACAGAAACCCATAGAACACCATCAAAATGAATCAGATTTGGGCCAAAACGATGTTAAAAATCATGAATTTGGTCAAAATAAATTAGACTTTGAGGCATGCTTGTTATGCCAAAGCAACGATGGAATCCCAAATACTGAACTAAATCGACGATTTGCTATGGGTTGCGTTTCTAATCACTCTCAACCTAATGACTCCAAATTATGGTTATTTTCCTTATTTATCCCACATTATTCCACTTTTTAGGATTTCATAAATCCCAAATACTGACCAGTATTGGGGATCGATGGAATCCCAAATAATGACCTAATTTGGCGTTATGCTGTGTGTAGTGTTTCCATACACTCTCAACCCAATGAAAAATTACTGCATTGATTCGGCGTTTGCTTCCAAATCAGTATTTGGGATTGACGCAATCCCAAATACTGACCCAATTTGTGGATATGCTGTGTGTTCCATGCACTCTCAACTCAATGACTCCTAATATTGAAATTTTTCGGTGTTGTGTTTCCAAAAAACTAAAAGATGACATCACCGATTTAGGTAACCAATGTTTTAAGACTTGTTCGTGGATTCCGCTGGCAATTGTTAAGTCTTTGCTTTTAATTTCCGCATTGCTAGAGGTATTTGCGCTAGTAGGTGAACATGTCTCCAGCCCTCAAGCAAAATTACAACTTGATAGCACGGCTAAACTTCAAGGAGATGTAATTTTATTTTTGTTCCTAAGAGACCTTTTTGATAACTTCGAATTTTGTCAAAATAAACCAGAGTTTGAGCACAAAAATATATTATACAACCGTGGAACGCCACAAACATTAATCTAATTTGGGATCAAAACTAAGTTGAATACAATGTATTTTGTCAAAAAAATCAGAAATTAAGCATAAAAATTTGATAAACAACCGTGGAACGCCATCAATATGAATCAGATTTGAGGCCAAAACTAAGTCGAATAATTATAAATTTGCTAAAATTAATCAGGCTTCGAACGCGAAACTATGCAATAAAACCTCAGAACGTCATCAATATGAATCAATTGATGGGTTAAGTTTGTTTTTAAAAAATTATAAATAAGGTCAAAATAAACCTACTTTGATAATAAGTTTTGCAATGAAACCATAGAACACCGACAATATGAATCAGATATGAGGCTAAAACTAAGTTGAAAAATCGTGAACTTTGTCAAAATAAATCAATCTTTGAGCACAAAAACACGAACGTCATCAGTATAAATGAGATGTGGGGTCAAATTTATGTTGAAAAATAATAAACTTCGTCAAAATGATATTAAATTTTTGAGCACAAAAACACGCAACAGAAACCCATAGAACACCATCAAAATGAATCAGATTTGGGCCAAAACGATGTTAAAAATCATAGATTTGGTCGAAATAAATTAAACTTTGAGGCATGCTTGTTATGCCAAAGCAACGATGGAATCCCAAATACTGAACTAAATCGACTATTTGCTTTGGGTTGCGTTTCTAATCACTCTCAGCCTAATGACTCCAAATTATGGTTATTTTCCATATTTATCCCACATTATTCCACTTTTTGGGATTTCATAAATCCCAAATACTGACCAGTATTGGAGATCGATGGAATCCCAAATACTGACCTAATTTGGCGTTATGCTGTGTGTAGTGTTTCCATACACTCTCAACCCAATGAAAAATTACTGCATTGATTCGGCGTTTGCTTCCAAATCAGTATTTGGGATTGACGCAATCCCAAATACTGACCCAATTTGTCGATATGCTGTGTGTTCCATGCACATCTCAACTCAATGACTCCTAATATTGAAATTTTTCGGTGTTGTGTTTCCAAAAAACTAAAAGATGACATCACCGATTTAGGTAACCAATGTTTTAAGACTTGTTCGTGGATTCCGCTGGCAATGGTTAAGTCTTTGCTTTTAAGTTCCGCATCGCTAGAGATAAGAACTTCAGCTCAGCTTTTAATTGTTCATATGCAAGTTCAGTATTGAAAAAAATTCGGAATCCATTTACAGTTTGGGGAATCTACCTAGATTTGCGGATTCCGCTTACATTTTGCGGAATCCACTTTCAGCTGCGGAATTCAGAACAACTAGCTATATTTGCTTGTTGCGGAATCCGCAACAAAACAATTTTGCCGACAAATTTTACGTTACTGGTATATGTCAGCGGAATCTACTGAAATTCTGTTTGTTGATTCCACTTACGTTTTGGAACATATTTTAAGACTTGTCTCTGGAATCCAGGAACACAGGCACAAAATTGTGTCCCTATCCACTGCACAGTTTGGCCTCGTAATGTAATTTCATTCTTTTTGTGTATTTTTGACAAAACCAATCGGAAAAAAAATAGCGAGAGAGGATGATTCTGTAAACAATTTTGCTAATAATTAAATTGCGTTTTTTTGTTTTTACTTGTGGCCAAAAAATCTCAAGTTGTCTTATAATTTTTGTTGTTCTGTGGTAGCAAAAAAAGTCATGTTTGGAATATTGTTTAAGATTTGGGGTCAAATTTAAGTTGAAAAATCATAAACTTCGTCAAAATGATATTAAATTTTTGAGCACAAAAACACGCAACAGAAACCCATAGAACACCATCAAAATGAATCAGATTTTGGCCAAAACGATGTTAAAAATCATGAATTTGGTCAAAATAAATTAGACTTTGAGGCATGCTTGTTATGCCAAAGCAACGATGGAATCCCAAATACTGAACTAAATCGACGATTTGCTATGGGTTGCGTTTCTAATCACTCTCAACCTAATGACTCCAAATTATGGTTATTTTCCATATTTATCCCACATTATTCCACTTTTTGGGATTTCATAAATCCCAAATACTGACCAGTATTGGGGATCGATGGAATCCCAAATACTGACCTAATTTGGCGTTATGCTGTGTGTAGTGTTTCCATACACTCTCAACCCAATGAAAAATTACTGCATTGATTCGGCGTTTGCTTCCAAATCAGTATTTGGGATTGACGCAATCCCAAATACTGACCCAATTTGTGGATATGCTGTGTGTTCCATGCACTCTCAACTCAATGACTCCTAATATTGAAATTGTTCGGTGTTGTGTTTCCAAAAAACTAAAAGATGACATCACCGATTTAGGTAACCAATGTTTTAAGACTTGTTCGTGGATTCCGCTGGCAATTGTTAAGTCTTTGCTTTTAATTTCCGCATTGCTAGAGGTATTTGCGCTAGTAGGTGAACATGTCTCCAGCCCTCAAGCAAAGGTACAACTTGATAGCACGGCTAAACTTCAAGGAGATGTAATTTTATTTTTGTTCCTAAGAGACCTTTTTGATAACTTCGAATTTTGTCAAAATAAACCAGAGTTTGAGCACAAAAATATATTATACAACCGTGGAACGCCACAAACATGAATCTAATTTGGGATCAAAACTAAGTTGAATACAAGGTATTTTGTCAAAAAAATCAGAAATTAAGCATAAAAATTTGATAAACAACCGTGGAACGCCATCAATATGAATCAGATTTGAGGCCAAAACTAAGTCGAATAATTATAAATTTGCTAAAATTAATCAGGCTTCGAACGCAAAACTATGCAATAAAACCTCAGAACGTCATCAATATTAATCAATTGATGGGTTAAGTTTGTTTTTAAAAAATTATAAATAAGGTCAAAATAAACCTACTTTGATAATAAGTTTTGCAATGAAACCATAGAACACCAACAATATGAATCAGATATGAGGCTAAAACTAAGTTGAAAAATCGTGAACTTTGTCAAAATAAATCAATCTTTGAGCACAAAAACACGAACGTCATCAGTATAAATGAGATGTGGGGTCAAATTTTTGTTGAAAAATAATAAACTTCGTCAAAATGATATTAAATTTTTGAGCACAAAAACACGCAACAGAAAACTATAGAACAACATCAAAATGAATCCGATTTAGGCCGAAACGAGGTTAAAAATCATGAATTTGGTCGAAATAAATCAGACTGTGAGCACAAAATTTTGATATACAACCATAGAACTGCATCACTGTGCATTACATTTTGGGCCAAAACTAAATATAAAACTCATTAGTTTGGTCTAATTAAATCACATTTCGAGCACAAAAATATGCAATAAAACCGCAGAACGTCATCAAAATGAATAAGATATTGGGTCAATTTTATGTTAAAAAATCATGAATTTGGTCAGAACAAATTTTATTCTGAGCGCAAAATATGCAAGGAAACCATAGAACATCATCAAAATGAATCAGATTTGGGCCGAAACTATATTGAAAAATCATGAATTTGGTCAAAATAAACCAGACTTATAGAACAAAAATATGATATACAACCATAGAGCATCATCAATATGAATCAGATTTTGGGCCGAATATATGTTGAAAAATCGTGAGCTCGGTCAAAGCACATCTAATTTTGAGCACAAAATTTTGCAAAAAACCATATACAACCATCAAAAGGAATCAGATTTGGGCCATAACGGTATCAAAAAATCATGAATTTGATCGAATAAAATTTGATTTTGAGCACAAAAAAATGATAAGCAAACATTGAACTCCATCAATATGAATCAGACTTGAAGACAAAACTTATTTGACTAATATGAATTTAGTCAAAATAAGCCAGACTTTGAGCTCAAAAAAATGATAAACAACCATAGAACGCCATCAGTATGAATCAGATTTGAGGCCAAAACTAACTTAGATACTATGAATTTTGTCAAAATAAATCAAACTTTGAGCACAAAAATATGCAGAAGACTTAGCAAAATAATCAGATTTCAATTCTACTGAACTGGGGGATCAATTAAGGCGTGAAATCAAATGCATTATTCAGTTTGATTGCAATAAAAATGTCTATTTGCAAGAACTTAAATTTACTGCATTAGGTTAGCGCCATTTGAGTGACTGAAAAAAAATTATTTTCTATTTTTTTATTTTACGTTTTAGAAGCTATTGAAAAAATGTAGCAGAAAATTGATGCAACATTTGAATATAAAATGAAGACAATTTTTTTTAATTAGTTAATTTGTAAAGTGGTTAATTGCGAGGCCAAACTGTGCATTCTCAGCATTGTAAGCGAACTCCGCAACAGGCCAAAATCAGATTTGTTGCGGAATCCGCAACATTGCTACTTTTCTTTGATCTTCTATGCTGTTTTTTTGGATTCCACAGACAAATACCTAAATCATTGTACCGCTGAAAATCGCTCGAAAAATAGGCAAACTTGCGGAATCCGCAACTGTACTTGCGGAAACCAGAACAGTTTGTGGAATCCACAAACAAATGATAAAACATTTGTATCGTTAAATTGAGCTGTTGCAGAATCCGCAACTGTAAGTGGAATCCGCAAATTGTAAGTGGAATCCGCAAATTGTAAGTGGAATCCGCATTTTTTGCGGATTCATTTTACATATATTTATATGTGTAATAGCCTTTAAAATTATATCTTTTAAATACATGATTTGATTTCACTAGAAAAGAAACTGATAGAAAAGAAATTTACTAGAATTGATCAGTGTTTGGGATTAATCGAATCCCAGTTACTGACCAGTAATTTAGATCGATGAAATCCTAAACACTGAACTAATTTGACGATTTACTATGGGTTGGGTTTCTAATCACTCTCAACCTAATGACTCCAAATAAAAGATATATTCCACATTTATCCCACATTATTCCACTTTTTGGGATTTCATAAATCCCAAATACTGACTAATATTGGGGATCGATGGAATCCCAAATACTGACCTAATTTGGCGTTATGCTGTGTGTAGTGTTTCCATACACTCTCAACCCAATGAAAAATTACTGCATTGATTCGGCCTTATGCTTCCAAATCAGTATTTGGGATTGACGCAATCCCAAATACTGACCCAATTTATCGATATGTTGTGTGTTCCATACACTCTCAACTCAGTGACTCCAAATATTGAAATATTTCGGTGTTGTGTTTCCAAAATACTAAATGATGACATCCACCGATTTAGGTAACCAATATTTTAAGACTTGTTCGTGGATTCCGCTGACAATGGTTAAGTCTTTGCTTTTAAATTCCGCATTGCTAGAGGTATTTGCGCTAGTAGGTGAACGCGTCCCCGGCCCTCAAGCAAAGTTACAAGTTGATCGCACGGCTAAACTCCAAGGGGATGTGAATTTATGTTAGTTCCTCAGAGACCTATTTTCGATATAAACACAAAAATACACATAACTTGGGAATAAAACTTATAATAGAAAACATGGTATTTGCGCTAGTAGGTCACCATGTCTCCAGCCCTCAAGCAAAGGTACAACTTGATCGCACGGCTAAACTCTTAGGGGATGTAAATTTGTTTTCCTTCTTCAGAGACCTATTCTTGATTTAAACACAAAAAAAAACAATTAATTTGGGAACAAAAGTAGCGGTAGTAGAAGTAGTAGTACTTGTAGTAGTAGTAGTAGTAAATGTCTCAATTCACCAATTTGCTTCCAATGTCATATCCGACAAGCTTAAAGCTCCATTTCGTCCAAACTACCAACATAATAGTGGAAAAGTTTAGAGCCCATCTTGATGAAAGCAACGCATATAGCAAAATTTGAAATTGTACAGAACTGCTAACCCTGCTCTTTTATTGACTTCGTCAACAAATCAGTGGTAAATGAGGACGAGGCGATTATTAGGTCCGTTGTCCCTTTAACAAATGAGAGAGCAGAAACAGACTCCGTGGAAAAAATGTGGGTATCTGTTGGGTCGTCAGAAGTGCTGTCAACAGAAGCGTCTATGGAGTCTTCTGAACACCCGATTGCTTCGTTTCGGGCTACCTTCCGCTCCAGACATCTGACGCAGTCTCTAACATCTAGGGATATAATCTTTTCGAAGATTTATAGATAACAAATCAATAACAGTCATGTGTCATTGTATTTAATATAATGGGAGAAAACGCCAAGGCATGCTTGTTATGCTAAGGCATCGATGGAATCCCAAATACTGAACTAACTCGACGATTTGCTATTGGTTGGGTTTCTAATCACTCGCAACCTAATGACTCCAAATAATGTTTATATTCCATATTTATACCACATTATTCCTTTTTTTGGAATTTCATAAATCCCAAATACTGACCAGTATTGGGGATCGATGGAATCCCAAATACTGACCTAATTTGGCGTTATGCTGTGTGTAGTGTTTCCATACACTCTCAACCCAATGAACATTTACTGCATTGATTCTGCGTTATGCTTCCAAATCAGTACTTGGGATTGACGCAATCCCAAATACTGACCCAATTTGTCGATATGCTGTGTGTTCCATACACTCTCAACTCAATGACTCCTAATATTGAAATTGTTCGGTGTTGTGTTTCCAAAATACTAAAAGATGACATCACCGCTTTAGGTAACCAATGTTTTAAGACTTGTTCGTGGATTCCGCTGGCAATGGTTAAGTCTTTCCTTTTAAACTCCGCATCGCTAGAGATAAGAATTCCAGCTCAGCTTTTAATTGTTCATATGCAAGTTCAGTATTGAAAAAAATTCGGAATCCACCTTCAGTTTGTGGAATCCACTTACATTTGCGGATTCCGCTTACATTTTGCGGAATCCACTCACAGTTGTGGAATCCAGAACAATTAGCTATAATCGCTTAATGCGGAATCCACGGACAACAAATGTGCCGACGATATTAACGTTACATGTATTTGTACGCGAAATCCGCGGAAGTTTTGTAAGTAATAAGCAAAATGCGGAATCCACTTACAATTTGCCAAATCTACTTACAATTTGCGGAGTCCGCTTATATTTGCGGATTCCGCGTACAAATTCTGCGGCTTCCACTTACATTTGCGAATTCCACTTACAGTTTGCGGAATCCACTTACAGTTGCGGAATCCAGAACAACTAGCTATAATTGCTTATTGTGGAATCTGCAACAAAACAATTTTGCCGACAAATTTTCAAATTTTACGTTACTGGTATATGTAAGCGGAATCTACTGAAATTTTGTTTGTGGAATCCACTTACGTTTTGGAACATATTTTAAGACTTGTCTCTGGAATCCAGGAACACACAGGCACAAAATTGTGTCCCTATCCACTGCACAGTTTGGCCTCGTAATGTAATTTTATTTTTACTGTGTATCTTTGACAAAACCAATCGGAAAAAAATAGCGAGAGAGGATGATTCTGTAAGCAATTTTGCTAATAATTAAATTGCGTTTTTTTGTGTTTACTTTTGGCCAAAAAACCTCAAGTGGTCTTATAATTTTTGTTGTTCTGTGGAAGCAAAAAAAGTCATGTTTGGAGTATTGCTTAAGATTATATAATTTATGATCGAATTTTTTTGCCACGAATAAGTTCTAAGAGTGCAATTTCTATAGGTTTGAATAATTGTTGTGGGATGATCAATGGTCGCGATTTGTTGGGCTGAAATTTGTAGAAGGGGCTGAAAATTTTTATTTGGCCACATAAACATTTTCTATAGGTTCGATTAATTCGTGTGGGATGATTAATGATCGGGACTCGTTGGGCTGAAGTTTGTAGAAAAGGCTAATAAAGTTTACCGATGAATTAATTTTCAATAATTTATGTGTTCTGATCGGCTATTATTTAAGTTTTGGAGATTGGAGCGAGCATAAACTCTAAATTTGAAAACATAAGTGGGAACCAATTTCAATTCTTAATGAGGTTAAAGACCCCAAGGAAACCACAAAAAAGAGTGAAAAGATACAAAAAATTGCTGAAAGGAGCATATCGTATTTTTCTTGAAGAGTTGCAGAAAAAAGACAATTTTGAGCGTAAGTGGGTGTGATTACTATGTTTCAAGTTCAACAACCTGTTGAAGCACCCGTCATTGTTATTTTCACCCAAAATCACTTACTTTCAGGTTTCGAAAACTATAACTGTTTAGAGAAGAGCTTAATGTCGTCGACTCTGGAACCCAAATATCAAGCATGAAAATCAAAAAACTTGAATTGTTCCTTCAACTGAAAACTATGCTAGACATCAAATCCAAAAAGCTAAGCTTGAGGTGTGACAACTACGCTAATGTATATCGCTTGTCATTGTTCCACGGATTAGAACATGTTAAGGGAAAATTGATGCGCTGGTACTGTTTTTATTGAAATCCAATTATATCTAAGAGAGGAATTCAGAGTCGTGAAAACAAAATCAAGCACTTAGTTCTAAAAGCAAGCTAGGCAACTTATTACGGATTTGATATGACTGGTTGATTAATGAGCACGAATAAATAGGTAGCATGCTTTTCAAGTCATCTGTTGTTTTCTCGCCAATATTAAGTTATGAAGAAAGAATTGATTTTTTTTCAGTTCATCATCTATAGTCATCGGGCAACTTTCCCAATCTTTTCTCTAACTGTTCTTACCATGCATGCTTCCGTTAAAAGTTTTCTTCAAGAATCGATTTTGCCAACTGTAATTTTTCTCGTGCTTCATTTGAAGGCAAGCAATCGGTCCACTCTTTCAAAAGAATGACTTGCTGAATTTCTATTTCTGGGCCAAACAATTGGTACATCTTGAAAGCTCTGGAATAGTAATCTATAGCGTCATCAGGTCTACCGTTAAACTTCAATTGATCAGCCGTCTTTTTCACAGCAAAGGCAACTTCTTCGTGGTTTCCCAGAGCCCCGTGTAACTTATTAAAGCAAATATCGAGGAATTGAAAAGGTTTGTCCTTTTCCAACTCATTTTCTATTTTCGGAAGAATGTCCCTATACTGGTACAAAATCACATGAATTTGCTCTGATATATACATTGTAGAAAAAACTGACTGCCCGGGTTGACCAAAACTTCTAATCATACAATTTCCATATATGAGAAACTTCTTGTCATACAATTCCATACAATTCCATACGTACAGAAAATTGTATGAAATCTCTATGATAAACATTTTCCCATATATGGAAATTGTAAAATTAGAAGTTTCCCATATATGAAAATTGTATGACTAAAAGTTTGTCATTTATGAAAATTGTATGATTACCACTTTTTTAAAATGAAGTCAGGCAAAAATTACGTCAAAGCCCATCCCATAAAACGTGCAATCTCTGAACAGAGAAGAAAACTTGAGAAAAATTGCAGTACTTTAGAGGTTTGAAGCTCAAATTGTACATTTTCTGCAAGAAAATCTTCTCAACTCTTGAGAGAGCAACAAGTTCCTTAACCTTATCCTATGGGAACCAGTAACTGGGCGAGGGGCTCAAACAAAAAACAAACCTGTACGTGAGCTGGACGACCCAAAACACAGAAACTTACAAAAAATGATGTTTCAGCCATTCCAGTGATCTGCATCAAACTGTCATCTAACACCAGTTCTTTCATTTGCATCCAGTTGACGTATTTATATTCAATCATAACTAACACCTACAAAGACATTTTTATCGTGCATGAAATTTAAAAAAATTAGAAAGATGAAAAAATTTTAGCTAAGGAAAAAAATTCCAATAAATTAAGGATTTAAAATATTTCGCACCACCTGCTATAGATCACAAACGAAACACGGCAAGCTAGTGGGCAAAAACTAAGCCAGAAGCCACAAGGCATCGAATCGAATTTGAATCGGAAAAAACTAAATAAAAAGAAACAGATTTTTGAAAACTGAAATAACAGGCAGAGCGAAGTTTTGCAGCACTTTCGGTACAACGGAGAAAAGCATAAATAGCTTATTTCTTCAACTTATTTCTTATTTTAATTAGAGACATTGGGGGAAGGGGCGTTGAAAGATGGAGGTGGACCACGTTTTTTTGTCTAAGTAAATATGCGTGTATTTACTAATTTGAGAAAGGACACGTGATGAAAAATCGTCTTATCTTGTTAACTTAAATGATTCGGGCATTCAAAATTGGAGGCCAACTTTGCAACCGCTAATTCGATATTGGGCTGCTTAATTTAAACTCGGTAAAATAACCACTAAAATCAAATTGGAAAATCGAAAAAAAAAATTCTTAACCATTGCAATATACGATAGCTTAAACATGCAAAAATAATACGTTGAAAAAGCTTAAACATGGAGAGATAGTGAAGCCCGCATTTAAATATATAATAGATTTGAAATTTTTTGTAAAAACTATACTCCACGCGCCATATAATGTACAAAGGGATGGAGTGCGTTCCTAGTAACAAATCAATTATGGTAAATAAGCTTTCTTCAACCAATTTGGAATCATTTATAAGACGGGTTAAATGGTTTTAAGCTTTCGGTTTTCAGAAAAAAATAGAATAGATGATCTTTAATCTCTTTGAATTTCTAGAACAATTTATGATTGGCATTACTTCGACAGCAAGAAACCAACTAGAGAAAACTAGATCAAGAGATAAAGTTTTTATTCCGCAAAATTAAATTCCATTTTCGAAACAAGGAATCGTTCACGTTTTTTGCCCCAATTCCACGTTCGTATTTGGAGGTGGTTATGTACGTCACTTGCAGCAGATTAATTTCAATTGAAGTGCATAAACACTTAAGTGCATTCATAAATGTATCAATATGTACGAAAGCGCATTTGTATTTATTAGAGGCTTTTAAAACTTTTCCTGAAAAAACACAAAAAATTAGCGAGACTTATATAAGAGTCTTCACTACGTTCATTACTCTTCATCAAACAAAAATTCTCAGTGTTTCAAAAACATGAAAAATGTTTACACAAAAGGATACGCTTCTGAACACATTGGCCACATAATGCAAAAACTTTCAGGTAAAACATTGGCAAATGAGTCGAAGCATTTCTGAAAAGTAGAGGAAGACATTGCCAAACAGTTCACACATTATCAAAATAAAAGAGGGCTCTCTGCAATTACACCAGCAAAAATCCAGTGGGAAAATTTAGGAAGACTTTAAAAAATGAAATTCAAAAATGGTTCGACTAAATAAACTATTCCAGAACAATATAATCTTTTTCCTTATATTCATTTTCATTAATATGAATAAAACCGAGAACAACTCGAGGTCTATTGTGACACAACTGTTCGAAATCTGTGCTAAATTAATGGTGTGGACAAAGAAAAACTTAACTACGCGGCATGCCCGATTGGCTCACTTATCTCAGATACCACTGTAACAGCATTCACGCCTAGTTGATTTATCATTTCCAATAAACACTGAAGTTTTAGAAACTAACTTCGTTCGAAGTTGAGTCAGAATCCCCACAACACTTAAATAATCCAGTTTATCGTTCTCTGTTATATCGGAGAGGTGACAAAAAAGATTCTCTGAACGAAGTTAGTTACGTGAAAAAAAACCGAAACAGAAAACAATTGCAATTTTTTCGAAAAAACCTGAACCGTCGAAGTTCGGAGAAAATGAGATGGCGTTTTTAAATACTGGAACAATTTATTATTGATAACTCTTTCGCGAAATTGATCGAATTTCAGGAAACTGGATCAATGGGTAAACATTTTATTTCGCTGGGAAAACTGATTGTTATTTTCCTTTTTCGAAACCAGAGGTTGATCACGTTTTTCGTGACTTTTGCAATTTTGCTGTTCGATAATGGAGTTTGCCTTCCTTTTAACAATAGAAATGCACTGAACTTTAAAAGAAGTCACAAGTCAGACCGCGAAAAATCAAAAATGAGCTCGAACAAAACTGCAACAACAATAACAACACAAAAAACAATCAGCAAAACCTAAATAAGAATACTCACTACGTTCATTACTCTTAATAAACTAACCTTCGAAATAAAAAAAATGAGGTAGAACGTTTTCAATATCTTTTCGTCAAACAAAAAACAGGTGACCAAGATAATGTCTTTACCGTGTTCACACTATAATAGTTCCTCACAGTATTTATGTAGATGAAACGGATGTTTTCAATAAAATGCTGAGAGAAGTTTCATAGAACTCGGATCTACTTAACAATTACCTCCGATCAATCAAAATTTTCGACCATTAAGCTCTTTGAATTTGTAGAACAATTTATGAAAGAAACTTTTTGTTAAAATTAACCCTAGTTAAGAAAACTGAATAACAGGCAAAACTTTCATTTTGCTGGGAAATCTGATAATTATTTTCCATTTTCAAAATTAGAAGTCGATCACGTTTTTCGTGACCTTTACAATCTTGATGATCAATAATGGAGTTTGCCTTCCTTTTAACAATAGAAATGCACTGAATTTTAAAAGAAATCACAAGTCAAACCGCGAAAAATCAAAATTGAGCGTGGACAAATTTTAAGACTTTTTCCTGAAACAAAAAAAAATCAGCAAGACCTAAGAGTCTTTCTTCACTACGTTCATTTCTCTTAATTAGGCAGCTTCGGAGAAATTGCTGTTTTTGATACGAAAGGTTCCTTGATTATTCTATTATTGCTCCTGCTACATATATTTGTTTTTAGATAAATGAGCAGCTGTCGCCTGTTATTAAGCGTTGCTTTGTTGCGAACTTTCGCAACACCGAGAATCGTTTTAATTGATGGAAACGGAGAGCAGTTTTTTATCAACGACCATAACTATTGAAATGAACACTCTACTCTCACTTCAGAAGTTGACATCGAAAGTCAACATAGGTAACAAGAAACCGAGTCACGTATAGATAGAAAATGTTGAGATAGTTAAATTTAGTAGTGGTATTTGCAAATTTCAAGATCTTAAGCCCCACCTTAACTTCATGCACTAAAAATTACATGGGCGCGGTATCATATTAAAGCGGTAATAAAAATCTTTGCATCGCAAATGATCCTGAGCAAATCTAGGGAGTAGTCGACCCATCGTGGCCCCCTGCGCTTTAACTCAGAAGCATTCACAGGGTGGGTAATATCTTTACATTACATCATCAGAGCAAATTACTCCGCAAAACTCACCCTTGAAGGTAGCATTCTTGACAGCTGTCAATTATCAAATTTTATTCTAAGGCTAAAGGCCAACATTTGTATCTGACCAATGGATATATGTAACAGCTCTGGAATAGCATAGGGGAGAGCATAAAATGTTTTCAATAAGAATTATTATTAGGGAAGCTATATGATTGGATGTTGTTGGAATGAATTTGGGATAAAATAAATAATTTTACTGAGGCACAGCACAATTCAAAAGGGATCCCATAAAGAAACGTTTGTGGTTTATGAAAAAGATTGATGATTACACTGTCGAAATGACAATTGTGGAAACACTGTAAGCAAATAGTATAGCATGAACTAACCTGAAAAAAAACGAAGGCAACATAAAAAGAAACAGCAAAATATAACTGACTTGCTATTAAGTCCCTGCAATTGCAACAACAAAAAAACTAAGGTTACTAAAAAAACGTAGTATCCTTCATACTTACTAAAAAGTAGTAAAAAAGGTCAGTATCCTTGATCTGCATTATAATTACTACTGAAACAAATCTTCATTTCGTAGAAGAACCTGAATGCAGTACATGAAATGGGCTTTTCAATTCTTGAAATTTTTTGGTTAGGCTTTTCTAAACTGTATCACAGATCTACAAGGTTTCTTGTTGTAGCATTTTTGTATCTCTGATTAGGTTTTTCTAGGCAGTATCATTGATTTACAATACAACTATTGCTAATATAAGCCTTCCTTTTCTGAAAGAACGTGAAGGTAGCACAACAAAAATGGGCTTTTTCTTTCTTGTGTATAGCGATTTTGTATTTTGAAAAAGCAGCGTGTTTTTCTTTTCATAAGACAGGGGATCTTTTGAAAGAAATCTTAATTCACACAGAGGGGAAGCTGAGCTTCGCACCATTTGCGATACAAAACAAGGAAGCGGCTACGTCCGAAAAAATTCAAAAATTTCGAACTAGATCTATCGATAAAACTAGGTTTGAAACAACAACGGGCCAAGACAAAAAAAAAACAATTAGAAACTGGAATAAAAAAATCATGCGGTAACAATGCCGAAAAAACATAAGCAGTTACTAAAAAGTAGTAAAAAAGGTCAGTATCCTTGATCTGCATTATAATTACTACTGAAACAAATCTTCATTTCGTAGAAGAACCTGAATGCAGTACATGAAATGGGCTTTTCAATTCTTGAAATTTTTTGGTTAGGCTTTTCTAAACTGTATCACAGATCTACAAGGTTTCTTGTTGTAGCATTTTTGTATCTCTGATTAGGTTTTTCTAGGCAGTATCATTGATTTACAATACAACTATTGCTAATATAAGCCTTCCTTTTCTGAAAGAACGTGAAGGTAGCACAACAAAAATGGGCTTTTTCTTTCTTGTGTATAGCGATTTTGTATTTTGAAAAAGCAGCGTGTTTTTCTTTTCATAAGACAGGGGATCTTTTGAAAGAAATCTTAATTCACACAGAGGGGAAGCTGAGCTTCGCACCATTTGCGATAAAAAACAAGGAAGCGGCTACGTCCGAAAAAATTCAAAAATTTCGAACTAGATCTATCGATAAAACTAGGTTTGAAACAACAACGGGCCAAGACAAAAAAAACAATTAGAAACTGGAATAAAAAAATCATGCGGTAACAATGCCGAAAAAACATAAGCAGAAACTCTCAAGACCGAAAAAAAATTTTAAAAAATTTCAAAACCACCACACCCTCAAACAAATAAAGGCACACAAAAGCTTTATTCGCGCGTCAAATGGAGCAAAATTCGGCATTATGCTGATATAAATTTGACCTATTGATATAAACCTATAAGGCCAAAAAGGAAAACAAAAAAAGCCAAGAAAAAAAAACAAAAAAACTTCGGACTAGTAAAAAACTTTTAAGTCCCCCACACATTCGAACTTCACGCACAAACAAAATTATTCGCTCGTCGAATGGTGCAAAATGAGGCCAATATGTCGAAGAAACATAGGCCAAAACAAAATGAGCAAATAAAAAAATTCAAACTAATTCAAGACTCCAAAAAATTCATCAAGTCCCCTCACACTCAAAACACATACAAACACAAGGAAATTTCTCGTCGATTGATATAGCATGATATCAGGCCACAAAGCCGATTTAATATACGCCGTAACTCAACAAGCCGAAAAATAAACAAAAAAGGAAACTTTAACATGAAGCAGAGACATCGCGAATTACAGACCAATAAGTATTTTGCTTAATCTATCACTTCGATTTGAGCGTGTTTTATTTGATTTCATATAGCATAAAATTATTTTATTGATGAAGGAAGAATAACAGGGCTTCGTGGAAATCAGAAGCACGACTACTCAATTACTGGCTTATTTAGATGCAAAATACAACTGTAGAGATGAAAACATTCCCTATTTATCTGTTTTTTTTTTATATTCAAAAGATATTCGATTATGTTCCCTGCTATGTATTTCCGTTCCTTACCAATTTTTTACCGTCTACTCAATTTTGATACCAAATTAATTTACATGTCGGATACAGTAGATTCAAATCAATTCAGCAAAAGTAAAGGAACAAGTGATGCGATTGTTTTGAAGATAGAAAGAGACATCAATAAGGAGTTGTTGGCTATGAGGAAAAAAAGATGAAATAAGTGAGAGTCTCTACACAAGGATGAGGTCTACTGGGGGCAGCCCGCCAGGCTTTATGGGTTGGCGAAAGAGCATAATGTGAATACCCCATTAAGACCGGTCCTCTCCTTGCCTGGTAGCTCTTATTATAACTTGAACAAGGTTCTTGCAAAATTTTTTGAGAAAATTGAGGGCGCAAACGTCGAGACCAACTCACTAGATGCGAGAGAAATCTTAGGGAGCACTAATTTTGAGCCCAATGAAAACTTATTATCTCTAGATGTGAAGAGTTTGTACACAAATGTTCCACTGAAAAAAACGATAGACATAGCTCTGAGAAAACTGTATGAGCAAGATGAACCACCATCAATTGCTAGGAAAACCATGAAGAGAGTGTTGAACATGGCAGTTAGTCAAGTCCATTTCAAGTGCAATGAAACATGGTACGTTAAGAAAGATGGTTTGGCAATGGGGGCATCTCTTGCCGTTATTTTAGCAAATCTTTGGCTGAAGCAGTACGAAACTGCACTATCGAGGGATATTCCCGAAATGTTTTTGCCCGAGAAAGATCTTCACGGAATTTGTCCCGAGTGCAAAATGAAAGTCACGTACAGGTCAAAAGGTGTAGAATGTGAATGCTGTTTGAACTGGTATCAGGTAAAATGCTGTGATATATCAGATGATGAGTATCGAAATATAAGTGAAACCGTCTGGTACTGCAGAAAATGCATCGCAATAAGAGAGAAAAACAAGTCAGGGCAACTAGCTAAGTTGTTTCTCCGTTATGTTGATAATATAGTGAGAACAGTGAAGGGTGATCCCGAAAAAATGCTACGGGCTGCAAACTTACTACATCCAAATTTACAGTTACCAATAGAGACACCAAACACAAACGAAGTTTTGGCATTTTTGGATTTACAAATTAGAATTCACAAAAACAGGAAAATTAGCTGTGGGTGGTATCAAAAACCTGCGGCCCCCTTCAGTGCAAGAGAAGTGTGACTGAAGGAACTGTTCACCGTGTTTTTAGAAGCTGCGCCCCCTTCAGTACAAGAGAAGTGTGACTGAAGGAACTGTTCACCGGGTTTTTGGGTTTTCCGCTGTGACTCAACATGGGAAGAATATGATAAAGCCATGAAAATCAACCGTGAGCAGTGGTTGGATAACCAATATCCGGAAAGTTGGTCGTCGCGGGTGGCATCCCATGTCCTTGAAAAAATCATCAGCGAGGGCAAAAACAAAAAGAACATGGCTGAGAAAAAGAAGCCCTGTGATTATAGCAGTGATTCACCACCCATCTTGATGGTCTCTAAAATCCTCCTGTTCCAGTGAACTGAAATCAAAAGTGGTGTACAGATTTGAATGTTGTGGGTGCAAATCCATCTAGGTTGGCCAGACGGTCCGACATCTCACCACAAGGATTGAGGAACACCGAAAAGAGGATACCCCAGTTGGACAGCATATAAGGCAGTGTGGTAGTGAGAGTGGTAAGTCTGAGTTTAATTGGAAAATAATCGACCAGGCGTCCAGCAGCATCAGCATTAAAATTAGCCACAAAACGAAAATGTGAAAATAAAAATGAAGAAAACTCTCAAAAATTTGTGACAAAATGTTTTAAAATGTTACATAATAGTTGTTACATAATTTCAGTGATATTTGTAAAGTTTTGATTGGTTGAATTTTTACAATTTTGAAATAATGATGTGTGTGACACTTTTTATGATCTTTGATCATTTTGTACAGATAGTTTAGAATTTTTAAAACCTGAAGATGCACAAATTGTAGGAAAACGTTTGTTTGAATTTACAATTTTAACGCATTCTCAAATTAATTATGTTAATATCCGATTAATACCTTTATTATCTCTCATACCATTATCAATTTGTTAGAAGGAACTATGATTTTTTGAGCACTATCAAGGTAAATTCAGGTGTTCCTGAAGGAAGTGTTTTCGGGCCTCTTTTTTCATATTATTTATAAATGATTTTCCCGACTGCGTGATTAACGGTATAATTTTTGCATACAGCGACGAAAGAAAATTTTTACCAAAAACTACAAATTCCATTTTAATCCAGAACGACATTGATAGTCTTTTAACTTTTACACAATTAATTGGTCTTAAATTTCACCCTTCAAAGTCGAAGATGCTATGTTTGAATCAATTCAAGATACATCATTTCATTTGATTGAATCAGTTCTTGAGCAAATTAATGATATCAAAGATCTTGGTAAGTTAATATCCATTAACTTGAACTGGTCAAATCACATTGATAGAACAAGTTGCGAAATGTTCATAATTATTTAATTTCATTCACAGAACTGTACCAACATTCTGTTAGTCGCAAAAAACTTCGACAATCATTGATTTTTTCTGTTTTACTTTACTGTTCCCATGTTTAGTTGCCTCTTATTTCTAGTTTACGCAAAATGGAAAGTTTTCAGATGAAGTAGTCCGTTGGATTTACCATTGTGATGATTACAACACCACTTTACATATACTATTTTGCTACCAATTTGTTTTCAAGTTGCTCGAGCAGATCTCGATTTCCTATGGAAAATTGTAAATAAGAAAAGAGAAACATCCAAAAATTCTCAACCCAAATCCTGGTCTCTTACAACACGATCAAGTGGAAACAATTTTTTCGACAACCAAAATTTTCACAAATTCAAGTCAGACATTAATTTTTTTGTTCGCGCACCAAGACTAACCAACTACTTTGTTATCTCTTAATGTGATCAGCTTTGAACGCCCTCTTTCCTTATTTATATATTCATTGGACTTTTTCGAAAAAACTCAATTTTTTACTTTATAAACTCATGCTCTTTTTTTTGCAAATTGTGAGTGTTCTATCTGCCGATCCTAAGTCATTCTTTATATTGTAAGAAAATTTATAATTATTTTTCTATTTCAATTATTCAAACCAAGTGTTATGCTTAATGTTGTTTTTACTCTTTTTAAAGAAGTCGTTTTTTGAGTTTTTTACTTCAAGGGTTACTTATATTACCAAATCAAGTTGGTAAAATTACAACCAACAAAAAAAATTGCATAATGAGCTAAGATGAAAAAAAATAAGTGGTAATTCTCTTGCTAACAGAGCCTTGCCGGGAATGAGACGAGATGAAATAAAGTGTCCTGTGCCTAATTTTTTTTGACTGGAAAAGCCCTAGTTTCCGATTACAATACACTAGCTTACCGCAAGGGTAACAAAAAAATCTTGTTGTTAATCACGTTTACGTCGGAGGGGGACTTGACAACTTTTTAATAGTCTTGATTTTTTGTATCTTTTTTTGGCTTTTTTAATTTAATTTTTGTTTAGTATTATTGGTTTCGGTCTGAATTTCATCGGTATAAGAAATTGATTTTGCTCCGTTTATGAAACCGAATTTTTTTATTTGAGTGTAATTTATGCGTGAGACGGATTTAATATTTTTTTTAGTTGTCTTAGTTTCTTTTTGTTTTTATTTCGGCTTTTTCTTTTGTCTTGTTTTTTTTCGACTGAATAGGTTTTCGGCCAATAATCTATTGCGTTAGATGCATCATGTGTTTTTTTTCACCTATGGATGAAAAGTGCATCTGTGTTGAGGTCCATTAAGCCAAAAATTATGGTTGATCCGAAAACAAAAGTTGACGTCAATTGATCCGAAAACAAAAGTACCAAAAAAATTGGTTGTCAAAAAAAATCAGCTTTTTCCTTTAAATGCCAAAATTTCAATTTTGAAAACAAACGAGAAATAAAATCACTACAAAAAACACGCTTTTAGCATTTTAAAGCATTCACCAAAACGACATCACATGGTTAGGTTTAAATTAATATGATCAAAATCTGAAATTGTGGCATAAAAGTTTTGAGCGGTTAAAAAATTTGAACTTTTAACTTTTATACTACTAGCCGACCTTATTTAAATAAAATAAATTGTATCCTTATGCTAAAGCAGAATAATTTTGGTGAGCAGACAAAGTAAGAGCCCGAATCATTTAGGCCGAATAAAAAAAAACGAAAAAAAGAACGGAAAGTATACAAGTCAGTTTGGTAATTTAAAAAACTACAGGAATTAATCAGCGACGCCTGAGAATACCTTGAAAAGTGGATACGCCGCAAAACAATTTCGGGTGCCAGTTAAGTCGACAAAACATAGGCCGTCAAACTAAAAGCCGACTAACCAATTTTTCCCCCGAAAAAAATTTCAATGTCAGACACCAAAAAAAAGAAAGGACAGGCCGGGAATCGACCGCTGACCAAAATTATTAAAGACAACTGCCTTACGTCCAGCCTAAAGATGCAGTTGTTTCATAAATTTTTTTAGGAAGCTTTAAAAAAAGTTTGCTCTTATGGAAAAAATGATTATCATACAAATTTCATATATGAGAATTGTATTATGAGCATTTTTTTCATTCCAAAATGACATCTTATTTTTGACGTCCAAAGCACTTCTATTGAACAATGAACGCTATTATTTCATTTGAACATTGTTTTCAGAGCATTTCCGAATTTTTTTTGAATAGAAAAATTGTTAACATTCAATTTTACAATTTCCATATTGCATGATAAGTATTTTTTTCATTCCAAATTGAATTGCTGTTTTCGACGAAAAAAAAACTTACATTGAGAAAAAAACGCTTTTGACACATATACAGCTTCTTAGCAAACCTTTTCAAAAGATTTCTGTAAACTTTATCAATGATGAAAAAATTGCTTATCATACAATTTTCATATATGGGAATTGTATGATAAGCGTTTTTTTCATTCCAAACTGAAATGCTGTTTTCGCTGAAAGAAAAACTTACATTGAGCCAAAAACGCTTTTGACACATATACAGTCACTCAATAAACCTTTTAAAAAGATTTCTGAAAACTTTATCAATGATGAAAAAAATGCTTATCATACAATTTCCATATATGGGAATTGTATGATAAGCATTTTTTTCATTCCAAACTGAAATGCTGTTTTCGCAGAAAAAACAACCTACCTTGAGCCAAAGCCGCTTTTCTATTTTATACAGCTTCTTAAAAAACCTTTTCAAAAGATTTCTGAAAACTTTATCAATAATGAAAAAAATGCTTATCATACAATTTCCATATATGGGAATTGTATGATAAAGGTTTTTTTCAAAAAACAAAAACCTCAATTTTTTCATCACACGACTGTTTTATTAGAATCAAACAGCCGCAGAAATTAGTTTAAACCTTTCTTCTATCATTTTTCAAAATTGTATGAAAATTGTATGACAAGCATTTTTTCCATACACTTGATGTATGGAATTGTATGATAAGCATTTTCGGTGTATGGAGGTCAACCCGGGTGTTCCAAGTTGTCCGGAATAACTTTTGACCATTTTTCGTAACAAAGCAACGATATATCGAACAAATTTTGATCTCTCTCCGAAGGAGGAATTTGCTCAAAGTTGCGGTATTTTACCAAATTTGACACATGTTGATTGAAACGAGCCTTTGTAAAGGCTAGATAATCCTGGCAGAAGGACCCACTGATGCGGGTTCTTGTTCAGCTAATTTATCAGCTTCGTCTATTTTGGCTCTAGAATCGTGCACATTGGTTATCCCAGGTAAAAAACGCATTCAATGGGAAATGTAGCATTTACAAGCTATAGCAAGAGCGTTGCATTTTCTTCCAATGAAAATTCTTTCAAGTTTCGTTGCCAGCTCAAAACTCATTTTTTTAAATCGTCCGATTTTGTTGAGTAACTAGAAAGAATTAAACAACCAATAGGAGGATGTGTCATCATCGGAAACAAGCATGGGTGCTCCAACAACAGATAGCATTTCGTTGAACTTTAAAATATTGTGAGAATCTGCTGCCAAATAAACTATCACATAGTAGAAAGAGTCTCTTTTTTCTAAAAGCTGGCGGGCTTTTAAAATTATTTTTTCAAAATAAAGCTGCACAAAAAGCGAATCAACTGCTTTTTCTCTTACGTGCATCTTGTATGTGTCGCGAATGCATTATTTTATATAAGGGTGCGAAAAATATTTGCCATTATCCGTGTCATATTCGCACAAACTTAAATCTCTGCATTCGCGTATCAAAAGTTTCTTTTTTTCTGATATCTGATGGATTTATTTTGATGTACAATTCAGCCATGGTATCGCTGCAAAGTTGCCATTGAAAACGCTGGCACAGATCATTGTCAATAACTGTTCATTTTCAAGCCTATTGAAAGAAAGCTTGAGGCTGGATCTCAGCTTGTCCCACACCTGGCTATTTTTAATTTCATCAAACTCTTCTATTGTGAAGTCTTCATGTAATTTCACGTAGTTGAACAATAAATTGAGAATTAGAGGGATTCCTCCGCTACATGTTGAAATTTCTTTCAGAAACTCTATTTTCATTTCTGATTGTTTTTCAGAAATCCAAAATTGAAGATCTTTTTCCGATAAAGGATCAAGTTTAATTACTTCGCAATCGTACGGATCCGCAAGAAAAAGGGTCTTATATCTCGCAGTGTATATTATTTGCAATCCTTTTCCTGTTTTCAAAAGCTCGCCTGTAACTGTTTGCAAGTCTCTGTTTCCTTCTTCTGAAATGAGAAGTAAATCTATGTTGTCGAAAATCAGAAGCAGGTGTTTGCTTTTTAAAACATATCTAACATGGTGTGCTAAAAGCGACAATGGATCTTCCGTTTCCTCTAAGCCTCCGGGGATTCCCGGGATTCCGCGTCCAATTTTTCTAGCAATATGCTGATCAAAATAACCAACGCTGGGAATCACGAAGTTTTCAAACCTTATCTCTATACAAACTTGATTCTCTGACTTGTTGGTTTGTCCATAGTAGTTTGCGAGAGCTGTTTTACCAATTCCTGGAGGTCCGTGAATTAGGGCGAGCTGTGAGTTAGCTAACGAGGTTTTTAAAGCCTCCAGCTCTAACTCGCGACCCGAAATGCAGTAAGGTCTAAGACTGCTTGAGCAAAGCTGCAAACTCTCTTTCGGATTCAACGTCAATTTATCCAACTTGGCTTCTAAAACATCATGTCCCTTTTCTACGGAGTCGAGTCTATCGCCAAATGAATTCCTGGAGCTCTCAAAACCAGTCTGCAATTCTTCTACCTCTGTGGTCAGCTGATTCAGTTGTTTTTCGTGTTCGCTAACTAATCTTGTCAGGCTTGGAATGTTTTCAGCAATTTTTTTCAAATTTGGTTCCAGAGATTGAACGAAAGCTGTAATTTCGCTTGGATAAAAGGCACAGAATTGTTCAAAAGACATGTTCTTGTTTTGGCTCAAAAATTCAAGACACGATTGAAGACTGGGAAAAATTGGCCGACTTAGGGATTCATTTAATAATTGGAGCATAAACTTGTTGAGTTTTTCCAACTCTTTTTGAAATTCGCATGGAAATACACCTATTTCTAAGTTATTGTGGCTGAATTTGTTTCGAAACATTCTCAGATTTTCGATATACGGATTAAACATTTCGACTCCCCCATGAATAATCTCATTGGAAAGCAAGTCTGCAAGTAGGGTTGTGTCGCACTCTTCTATCGGCGGAACTTTTTCCTCAAAATGTTTTTTGAAGTACTTTTTCTTGTATTTTTTCAGATCGTCCGGGTCTTCGGTTAACCAGTCATTCCAGTTTGAGTCGTACAACTTGTCGATAACGTATTTGGTGAGGTCTCGAGATAACTGATCACATGTACGACGAGTGAGATAAATAAGACGCATATGAAGATCGTCCTCCTTCCTCATAATTTCGCTGCCAGAACTGCTACTATGAGCAGGATCGCTTAAGGCAAGAAAACCGCCTGTTGCCATTTTAGTTTAATCAAAAGGAGGTAACGACACAAAAGTTGAAGAAATATTAACACTAAACAGAGACAAGACTGCTCATAACAGGGCAATGCCTTGATTATTCCGACTGCCTTTTAAGATTTTTGGAGAAGTAATAACATAAAAAACATAAAAAAATGAAATGAAATGAAATAAAATGAACAATTTTTTTTCTAAAGTTTGAAATTTTTTTGAAAATCATCCCCCCACACGCCATATAAAGCACAAAAGAATAGATTCCGCTCCTTGTAACAAATAAATTGTGGCAAATAAGCTTCTTTCCACCAATTTGGAACGATTTCTAAATTGGAACTAAATATGTCGCGCGTTAATTGTCACAAATTGGCCATAATGGCAATCTTTAAACCCTCATAAATTTACGAAAAATGATCACAGTGAAACATTTTTTTGAAATTTAAGCTCAGAACAACAATATCTTTCGAATGATTTTTTTTAAAAAATGGTCAAAACTGGCTAGTTAAAAAGTCGAGGTCTGTCTGACGAAAAAAAACCACCCCGAGCACAAATATTCCGTTACTTGCGTGTCGAAAGTCGGAACAAAAAGGAATTATTAACAAATATTGCTTTATAAACTAATGTCAGTCAGTTTTAAACACAACTCAGTTGAAGGCAACACGTGTTAAATAAGGTCAAAAAAATTTCTAATAAAACACAATCTTTTATTTTTTTAATAAAATAGAAATCTTTATTTCTATTTTACATACATATTGCCATCAAGCTGTGAAACGATGGATTTTAAATAGGTTCCGCCATATACCTCATTCATCAAAAAGTACAAAACGCGTACCATGTGGACGTCCAAATATACCTACTTTTGCTCTGTTTGCAAATAAAATGAAACAAACATAGCTGTAGTCTCATGGTTTGATGTTGTGTATGGTTTATTCTAGCTTGAAGTTTTCGTGTTGTCAATTTTGTCGCTTCCGTAAAAAATTAGCTAAAGTTTGCCATTGATAAATAAATTGACTGATCTAGCGAACTGCATATTAAAACACATTTTAACTTGACTTCTTTTCCTTGCAGGTTATAGTCTTGCACGCAACTAAAATACGATAAAACGTTTTCCTTTTTTTTTTGTTAATTCGGCTCATGTTTCGACCCCTTTTGACAAATGATTTGACTGTTCGACCAACAATTGGACGCATTCGATCTATGAATCCATCACGTTCGACACAAAACAGATCCTTAATCGACCCATAATTCGACACGATTCGATCCACAAATTGACCCTCGTCGACTCATGATTCGACCCTGTGAGACCCATAAATCGACTCTGTTTGACCAAAAATTCGACTCTGCTAATTTTTATTGACCCCGTTCTGCTCATCAATTGACACTAGATGACCCTGTGTTCGAGTCTGTTTGAACCATGATTCAATTTTTTTTGGCCCCTAAATCGATCATGTTTGACTCCATCGACCCTATTCGAATCCTGGTTGGACCCTGTTTGTACCCTGATTCGACTGTGTCTGATTGAATATTTCGTTTGAAAGATTCGACAAATATCGGACAAAAGTTGCGCCAAATATTGAACATCGATCGTCAGCCCGGGCAATGTATCTGTCAAATTTCTAAATTTTGGTTTTAGTTTTAGTTTAAAATTGCCCGACAAGCAACTTTTTTTTCCAACTGTTTGGAAAAAAAAACTCGGGATCTGATAGCACCAAAAATCTTGTTTTTGTTGATTCATGTTTTATCTTGTTGAATTTTGAATTAAGTGACTGATCATTTAGCTTTTAGTGTCTAAGAGTGCTAATTTTTAGTCATGTTTTCTGAACATTTGCTCATTAGCTTAAATGAGAATTAATGTTTAAATTCGATATCTCTAAATCTGCAAGAGCAGCATTTGATTTTTCAAATCTTAATAAAAAAAAACGTTGAATTGTCAAAATATCAACAATTAACTTTTGTATGAACAACTTTGAGATTGCTCTATGGGATGGAAATTACAGATCGTCGCAAAAAATGACTCAAACTAAAACTACGCTTTAACTATCTAATAACAAAATTCATCAAAATTGAATCACATGTTTATTAGCCCTCCTAGATACAACAAAAAAGCAGCTTACAATTAACCATCGAATCTTTATTGTTCAGACTTTCGATACGAAAGTAACGGAATATTTGTGCTCGGGGTGGGTTTTTTTCTTCAGACAAATTTCGACTTCTTAACTAGGAATTTTTTTTATCATTCGAAAGCTATTGTTATCCTGAGCTCATATTTGAAAAGATTTTTTACCTGTGATCATTGTTGAAAAGTAATGGGGGTTTAATGGTTGTCATTTTGGCCAATTTGGGACAATTATCGCGCAATATATTTTGCGCTATTAACCCGTAAGCGGAGAGTGAATCCGTCTTAAAATCGTTCCCAATTGGTTGAAAGAAGCTTAATTGCCATAATTAATTTGTTACAAGGAGCGAAATTTATCTTTTTGTACTTAATATGGCGTGTGGGGATTAATGTTTAAATTCGATATCTCTGAAAATTTTCATTAAAAATTTCAAATTTTAGAATTTTTTTTCATTTATTTTATTATATTTATTTTTTTGATGTTATTACTGCTCCATAAAACCTTAAAAGGCAGTCGGAACATTCAGGACTTCGCCTTAATACGAGCAGTCTTGTTGTCTTAATGATTGCGAAACCAAACAATTGAGACTATTTGCTTTCAAGTTTCCCAGTCGACCCCTTCCCCAAACAGATCTCGATTGAATAACATTAACAAAAAGTGTCAAGATAAAAGCACCAGTCAAAACCTGAAAAGAGGCAGCTCTGATAGAAGAAAAACGAATAGAACTTTTGCAAACATTCTTGTCGTTCGAAAAGCTGCTGACTTTTACGCAGATATCTTTGCGAGGAAAAATTTTCTGTAAAATTCTTCTTTGTTGAGTAAAAAAACGCGAAAGTTCTTTCAGAAGTTGGACAAAAGTTCAGAGGATACTTCACAACGTGTGTCTTAAGTTCCTACCCGCACCGAGCGCCCATATATCATAATCGATTTTAATGTCATTATATGGTCAGCATCTATAAAATGGATTATAATCCCAATGTTTTTAGGCCAATAAAATCCATTATAATAGATTATTATCGACTAAAATGGAATTTTTTGGGGGATTATTCATGAGTTTTACAATTTTTTTGTTCAAAATTATCTCTTTTTCTGTTTAGTGCAGTTGCTACGCATTGCATTTCATAAAATGTTATATTTCGAAACAAAACTTATATTTCTTTGTCTCTACTTCTTCAATTCATCGCAGTTTAACGCTTCATTTTACTGCTTTTTCTTACCACAACGGCCCACCCCAGTTTAAACCATATATTTTGCACCATACAAAAACATGGCATACATTTCGCAAATTTCTCGCATCAAATTTAGTTTTAAAAATGAAATGTATTATAATCAATTATAGTTGAATATTATGGAGTTTATTTCAAAAACAATGGATTATAATGGATTTTTTTTTTTCAAAAATAATCGATTATAATGGCAGTATAATCAATTTTTTGGTCTAAATTTTACATCTGTAATGGATTATAATGGATTATTTCTGTCTCGGTAACCCATTACAATTGATTAGAGTCCATGGGCGCTCGGCGCTCGGAGCGCGTAGGTATGTGCGCAACAGTTTAGGAGAATCGACCAAGTAGTCCTGCAAAACGATTCATTTCATTACCAAATTTGCCAGTGCGTATTTTGACAGACCATTCATTCATGTTTCATATAATTTGTGCTAATTGTAACTGCAAAAATTGAAAAGTTGTTTTGATGGCATCGCTTGAGCTTTGAGTCTGGGATTGCTGGTGTTCGATTGCAGCAGTATGGAGTCGTCAAAACTTGTGAAATCTTAAATTGGGAACTCACTCCGATTTATAACACGTCCAATGTTTGCAGGGTATAAAAAAACTAGTACACCATGTGGTTCGAAACATTTCTGCTGCAAAACGTGTTCACTGTAACCATCCGTTGCGCATCTTCAAGAGCAATGTTTTGTTGTGAATTTTGCTCTATCTGGAATTTTTATTCCGACTTTCGATGCGAAAGTAACGGAATATTTGTGCTCGGGGTGGGTTTTTTTCTTTTCTTCTTCAGACAAATTTCGACTTTTTAACTAGCCATTTTGACGGAATTTTTTAAAATATCATTTGAAAGCTATTGTTGTCCTGAGCTTGAATTTGGAAAAATATTTCACCTTGAGCATTTTTCGTAAAGTAATGAGGGTTTGAAAATTGCCATTTTGGCCATTTTGACCAACTTGGGACCAATTTGACCAGCTACAATTAACGCGCGATATAATTCGCGCTATTAACGCTTTAGCGGAGTTTTAATCCGTCTTAGAAATCGTTCCAAACTGGTTGAAAGAAGCTTATTTGCCATAATTGATTTGTTACAAGGAGCAAATTCTATTGTTTTGTACTTTATATGGCGTGTGGGGGATGATTTTCATAGAAAAGTTTTCAAATTTCAGAAAAAAAGTTCATTACGAGGCGAAACTGCGCATTTTGTGCGCTGTAAACGGATTCCACAACAAGGGCACTGCCTGTGTTCTTCTTTTGTTCTTTCATTTACTTTGATCGTTTAGACAAAATTTTAACATGTTTAAAGACTTGTCTCTGGAATCCAGGAAGATACAGACACAAAATTGTGCGCCTATCCAGTGCACAGTTTGGCCTCGTAATGTTTTTCATTTTATTTTATTTCATCTAATTTTTTATGTTGTTTATGTTTTTACTGCTCCATAAGCGTTAAAAGGCAGTCGGACAAAATTTTATTAGTTTTTGTTCCGACTATCGATACGAAAGTAACGGAATATTTGTGCTCGGGGTGGGTTTTTTTTTCTTCAGACAAATTTCGACTTTTTAACTAGCAATTTTGACGGATTTTTTTTATACCATTCGAAAGGTATTGTTGTCCTGAGCTCAAATTTGAAAAGATATTTCACCTGTGATCTTTTTTCGTAAAGTTATGGGGGTTTAAAAAGTGCCATTTTGGCCAATTTGGGACAATTAACGCGGGATATATTTCGCGCAATTAACGCGTAAGCGAAGAGTTAATCCGCCTTAGAAATTGTTCCAAATTGGTTGAAAGAAGCTTGATCACCATAATTGATTTGTTACAAGGAGCAAAATCTTTTCTTTTGTACTTTATATGGCGTGTGGGGGGATAATTTTCATATTAATTTTTTTTGTTATTACTGCTCCATAAACCTTAAAATGCAGTCGGAACATTCAGGGCTTCGACCTGATACGAGCAGTCTTGTATTATTTTAAATTTTATTCACACAAAATTTCGATGTTCATTAAATTTTCACTGCATTTTGAACTAAACAAGCTTGTTTAGATATAAACTAACCTAACATATAAATCTTAAAAAATTTTCACGCCCGATTCTCTTAATTTGGTTAAGTTTGAACTAAATTTTTATGGTGCAAAAACGTTGCAAATTTTTGAGTCAAACCGTACTTTTAAAACAGGTCAATTCGATTGGTTTATAACCCATGGGCATATTGTGGTCAATTGTTACTTTTCTTACAGTTGATAAAACTTTGAAAAAAGATTTGTCCTGAATATTTTTAGTTGAAAGTTGATCGAAATTGAGAGAAATGAGTTTGAAAAATTTGTTTTAGATTTCTATTTTCGGTTATTTTAAATCAGCGCAAAAGATGCTAGTTCAACTCATCTTTAAAATGCAGTGAAAACCCAATAGGCATCGAAAATATGCGTGAAAAAAAATTTCATTGAATAATGGAAACCATCATCAGAATTTGATACAATTTTGCTGCCTACTTCAAAAAGAATCACTTCGTTAACTATGAGACAAACGAATGAAAAAAAAATAGTCAGAGATCAAATTTTTTGTTTTTCATGGACGTTTTATTTTGTCTTAAAAAATTTGAGACTTGTCCTAAAAACTTTGTTTTGGATGGAGCGGATTTTCAAAAATTTTGTCGATCTTTTTTTGAGGTCATCCGAATTGATTTTCCGAGCTCTCCTAACGCACGAAAAAGACCCTGTTTTGGGTCGTTGTCGATGATTTTTTTGAGTTAACGTCTTCCTCGGTTGCCTCCAGTAGCTACGATTTGGTTCAGCTCGTCCCATCTCCATACCATCCCCGGTCACAAAATCGTTTTGATGTAACGCTTATACCCGCTGACCGATAGAAGGTACTCTTTGGATTGTAGATTACCATCATACTTAAACACAGACAAGTCATTATTCAAAAATTGCCTTCACCTGACAATTTATTTTCTCTCAAATCATGGTCGAACAATTTTGATCAGCAAATCCACATTGCCACTTCATGAACTGTTAAATTCATTAGCTTTTATGAACCACACTAGCACTCCTGTTAAACTAATGGCTCGGTTTTGTTTGAAGGAATAAGAGTATTTTGAGATTTTTCTTTCTGATCTTGTGGTATAACTTGATTTTGTAATTTCCTAAAGAGTAAAGAAAAACGTTTAAAAGGAATCCACTCTTTATCAAAATACTCTCGTTCGATTTTTGAACCTTGAGTGATTTTCGACCGAATTTTTCAAACACATTTTGAACTCAACTCTATTGCTGCTTAGTTTCGTCATTTTTTTTGTCAAAAAAAAAACATTTCACAAAGTGGGCGGAAGGAACGTAACGGTTTAGTGTCGCAATGATAAGATTAAAATCTGCTGTTCACGAGAGCAGGGCATCTTTCCTCGAATACATTTGTTTTCTAATGTATTTTGGCTGATCTAGACCCCACAAACTTCTAGTGATTGTATGTGAAAAGCTGAAGCGGGCAGACGACAGATATTCCTTAGAGTATACTGATTGCAGGTATACCAGCCGCACATACGCTAATAAGTCAAGACTAAAACTATACGGAAGCTTGTTCACAATTGTTGGTTTGGTCGCATACTTCCCACCACCCAATTTCAATTTTGAACAACTGTTAAAATAGTGTCATATTTCAATGAACCTTGGCAAACTATCTACGGTGGGTGAACTATCATCGTAACATCACACGAGTGGCCATAAAAACATGTAAAATGTATTTAAAAACGGAGATAAGTGTAGACAGACTTAGTTTTTCCCCCGGCATGCCAAGCTTCATTGCGGTGTGGCTACGTTAAAAAAAAGTTTTTCGAAATTGAAATTGATATGTAGGGCTGAAAATGGAAAAGATTTTTCGTTCAAACCCTTGAAAGTGGGAAAGAATGTTCTGAAAAACCTCTCTTCTTTATCGTCTTGATCAATGAAATTTACGTGATGAACTTTTGAATTACACTAAATACATTTGTTTTTCAGGCTCTTTTCCTTTCCCCTACCTATCAATTTCAATTTTTGAAATGTATTTTAACGTCAAAATATTGCTATGAAACTTGCGTGGCGAACGTACTAATAATCCTAAAAAGATTCGCTCAGAAGCACTTACATCGTAACTTCATGCATTAAGGCATAAAAACACGCAAAACAATTGAAAACAAAAAACCGAAAAATGCGGTGGAAAGTGAAAAAGGCTTATTTTCATTTCATGCACTTAAAAATGCTGCATTTAGCCATAAAAGTACACAAAAAAGTTTGGAAAACGGAAAAATTACCATAGTTTGGGGAGATGATGGTCAGATTTTTGAAAAAGAAAAGTAGTTTTGGGGATCAAAAAGCTCTTCTAACGTTTCTTCTTAAACGCACTATTTGGTATATATAACTTTACAAAATTGAGAAGATTCCATCTTTTTATGTACTATTTTCACTACCATCGGAATAGTATATGTGGGTGGATAGACATAGATTAAATCAATTACTACCAGGGTGAAGTTTGATTGGGGATTCAAAAACCTCAAATTGTAGACCACACGAACACTGAAAAAAATATGTTAGACCTATGAGGAAGCCAAAACAGCTAGATATGGCTTACAGGATCTGAAGTAGCCAAAAAAAATGAAAAAACGGATCTAATCAAATGTCTTCAGTTTTTATTCAAAAGGCGGTAGCTCGACATTCATCACGATATGCGCTGATTACCTGCGGATGAGACAATAATTCTCAACGCAGTGCATTAACAAAAAGTTTTCGAAAGACACAATTTGAAAAAACACACAACCCACTTATAGCTCTCCTTCTTTCTCGCCTTCAAAATTTGTTAGGATTTTAGTGGCGAACATGCTTACAGAGTGGAACCAGCTGAACATAAATTTAAAGCTTTATTTAATTTAAAAGTTTATTTTCTTTCTCAACATCAGACTCCATCCCCTTAAAATGTGAGAGATTTTGGAGCTTCGAGGAATTGGAGATGACAATCGAGTTGAGGAAGAAGAGCTGGGGAGACTGGTTGTTTTTTGGGATAAAAAACGAGGGTTGGTAAAAACTGGGGTTTGGTTATCCGGTTCTTCTCTGGTCGTAAAAGAAAATTTGGTGAAAGAAAATTGCATGCTGATTTTGAGCGCCATATAAATTTTGGTTTTGCTTTTAATTTTTTTAGTTTTAATTCCTAATTTAATTTTAAAAAAAAACATGTAATACTTCAAAAAATTCTTCTATCTAAACAGAAAAACAACAATAATCATCATGCGTTTATGCATCATAAAACAAGTTATCTGGAACGAAAAAATAATAAAATATTACGACGTCCAGAACAATGACATCCTACTGGAGTTTGCGATCTCCTCTGAGAAAATCGCCATCTAAAAACAGAAAAATATGCACGACAGTCTCTTCAGCTTGGCGCAAAAATCGACCTAAGAGTTCCTCAGACGCCTTTCTATTGCAATGGCTGCAGCTGTTTTGTTTTCAGCAACAGCAACAGCGATTCCAATAAGCACTGCTTTCACTATACTACATATTCAAGTTTCGATAACAATTACACTTTGACAATGACGACACAACAAACTTTCAACAAACTTTAATTGATTAAGACCCTCAAGCAATAACTATGTGAGCGCGATTAGTTGAAAGAATCAAACTTAAAAAAACCCATCGAGTTGAAGTTTACTGAATTGGAATCTTTTAAATCACACTCACTAGGGTTACATTTATCAGAAAAACTCAACCCAGCCATTGGCAGAGCACGAAGAATAACCTTCTGGGAATGCCTATACAAGTTGAGAACGTTAACATGGCCGGAACTATTAGTTTAAATGAAGAGCCGTTTTCCACTATTATAACCATTTCAACCTAATCAATAGAGAGCAGAAGGGCACTTATGAGCATCACCTTAAAATATTGTAAAAAAAAAACACCAAAAAAACGCAATCGGTGTTTCAACTACTGATGGCAGCAACTCACGAGTAATAACGTCAAAAAGTCTACACAAAAGTCATCTTAACGAAATCGACTCGAGAATCAAAGACCAAACATGATTTGTTTATTACCATTTTTTAATGCATTCGAATGACCGAATGACCATTTTTATCGTAGATTGTAGATTTGCATTGTAGATTTGTCGAGCTGCAGCATGATACAAAAACATAGATTCATCTACTGCTTCTGACAATTGGTAGATTTTAAGTGAACAATTTTATAAATAAAACTAAGATCAGCCAATTCACTCTAAGCTGGGGTTACTTTTTTAAAATTTCCAAAGGTCAGTCGGTCGATTGAAAACTAAAATTTCTACAATATGAGATGTAGGTTGTCATTGTACGATTTTTCTGCTATGCTTAAGTAGAACCAACTGTAGGCAATTTTTTTGAAAAATGTTTTGTTTTTGTTATATTTGTTAATTTTATGGCTAGCGAAAAGATTGCCTTCAAAAAAACTTTAATTAGGACCTCAAAAACTGATATCAGAGAACACGTTTTAAAGTTCACCGAGAGATTAATTAGTATTCATACCCGGGTTAACCACAAATGCTAATCATACAATTTTCATGATTGGAACAAAAGCTAATCATTGACTTTTCATGCAACTGCAGAGGAACAAAAAATGATGAAAGGTCCATGATTAGTGATTTTTCATATATGAAAATTGTATTACTAGAAGTTTTTCATGAATCAAAAAGTGTTCTTTTTTTATGTTCAATTTCTCAAACAACCCTCCTCTGTATCCTTACACTCTATCAGCATATGGCGACAATTCAATCCTTTTCTACGGGGACACAATCATCCTCTCCGAAGAAGGTGCCCAGCAAGGAGACCCGGAAGGTCCTCCTCTATTCTATCACTCCATCAACGAACTAATCCACTCCTTGGTGTCAAAGCTGAATTTCTGGTACTTAGATGATGGTAACATCGGGGATCACTATCAGAAAGTGCTGTGCGACCTCCTCGGTCTCAAAGTCCACCCATCCAAGTGCGAGTTGATCTTCCTTGGAAATCCAGACCAAGAAACACGAGGGAAGATTCATGCGGCTTTCGACGACATTTGCCCCGGCATCGAGATTATCCCGAAATCCGAGTTGTGTATCCTCAGTGCGGGCATCGGCGAGGACGCGATTCGGACTACCCTGACACAAAAGTCTGAAAATCTACAGAAGCTGCAAGGGACTCTCTAATCTCTAGACTCACATGTAGCTCTGTTCCTCCTCAGAAACTGCTTCAGTATCCCTAAACTCACATATTTCCTCAGGTGTTCACCTACTTTCACTCAGCCCGATCTCTTGAAGAGCTATGAGGATTTTATCGCAAGCATGTTGGGCGACATTTCCAATCTACAGTTTAACGAGTTATTATTACATCAGGCCAGTCTTCCAGCCCACCTCGGAGGCATCGGCATCTCAAAACCAACTACCTTGGCATTCCCCGCGTTTCTCGCTTCGGCTAGTAGTTGCCAAAATCTGTCTTCTCAGATTCTTTGGGACACCGACATCGACGAGGAGCCCTTCAACGTGGCGTTTGCATTGTGGTCTGAATCAACTGCTATCGTGGCTGCCCCAGAAAACCCCTGCTACCAGAAAAGCTGGTCGTTGCCCCTCTACGAAGCATCACGCGACGCGCTCATCAGCAAACTCGACGACCCCGGGAAGCAAACAATACCATCGTTCCAGGGAAAAACAGCGGCTGCATGGCTATCCGCTCTCCCTTCTATGAACCTCGGCCTCAAGTTGACAGACGCCCAACTTAAAAACTCAATCGGCAGTAGACTGGGTCTGCAACTCTGCGAACCCCACACTTGTGTGTGCGGATCCCTCGTGGACAAATCCGGACAACACGGCCTCTCCTGCCGCAGAAGCGCAGGCAGGTTCTCGCGACATACAGCACTCAACGAAATAGTCAAGTGTGCCCTAGGCTCCGTCCACATTCCAGCAATCCTGGAGCTCCCCGGCCTCCTAAGATCCGACAACAAACGCCCAGATGGCATGTCACTTCTCAGCTGGACCCGAGGTCAGTCAGTTGTATGGGACGTAACCGTCGTGGACGCCTTGGCAAACAGCAGAATATCCAATTTTGCACCCGGAAAAGCCGCCGAAGAAGCCGAATCGAGAAAACGATCAAAATACACCGAGGTAATCCAGGCAGGGTACAATTTCATTCCCCTCGCTTTCGAAGCTCAAGGTCAACCAGGGCCCGACTGTAATAATTTCATCAAAGACCTGGGAAAACGGCTCATCGTTGCCACAAAAGAGCCACGCGCGGCTATGTTTTTAAAACAACGGATAGCTAATGCTATTCAAACTGCCAATTCCGCCTGTATTCTGGGCACAATCCGAGAAGTTGACTCCCAAGAAGAACTTTTCTATACTATATAACTCCTTCATTTACATGACTTTATATGACCGCGTATTTAATTTACATTTTTGTAGATTTCACTGATTTCAGGAATGGGATCTGAAACTGAAGCAGACAGACAAAAGTGTCCAAAAGTGGAGAATGGAACTGGAAAAACTCAATAAAGAACGAGTGGCAATCGCTGGCAAATTGAACAAACTGGAACTAGAACATTCTAGAATGCGCGAGCAGTTCAACTCAGATTTCTCCCAGAAAATGGAAGGGCTAGATTTCTCAAAAAATTTTGTGTTTTGTTCGTAACCGATCACATGCGGCAAATACCCTTGTTACTCAATATTTGAGTCTGTTTTGAAATGTTTCACGGTTTTGCATGAACTTTTGTTAGCCACAACCTGAATATTGATGTCTTAAACAAACATATTATCAAAACATTTGGCAAAAGTTTTCACAGATGCTAATTTTTTGAAGTTAAAAAATTACTTGATCATGCATTGCCCAAAGCATGCAAAAATATGCAATGTGAAATAGATAGACTCATTGGTTGCTTTGAAAAACGTTATCTAGAGAAACCGAAAAATCGTCCAATTTTTTGCATTCAGGACTACTTTATGCACACGTAAAGTTAGAAATTGCAAGCAAAACTATTTTTTTTTCTGAAATGCTTCAGTTTAAAATTCGTGTTGTAGTTGAAAATAATTGTTTATGGCAATTGCGAAACTTATTTATAAAGTTGTTGGTAACGCCTTAAACAATTTTATGGAAATTGTATGAAATTGTATTATGGAAATTGTACTTTTTTTGAAAATGAACTTTTTAAATTTATTTTTGATGATGCGCCAAATTTTATGTCAAAACAGGAAAAAATTTCTTTTGAATTTCAATTACACCATTTCAGCAGAAATCTATGAAATATTTCCGACTAGTAATTTTTCATAGACTCACTGTATGGAAATGTATGACAAGCAATTTTTGTTGTATTTAGGGTCAACCGGGTCTATGTTTCGGCAACCGTGTGCAGCTACAACGTTATTTTGTGTGTATTACGAGGTGTATTTTTCCCGAAACTGGACCCCCCCCCCCCTCAAGGATTCGACCCCTCACCAACCAGCTGGTCCCCCTTTGGTAATATGTTATGACATCCGTTTTTGACGACCAACCGTACAATTTTTCAGAAAGAGCTTTCGGCTGCAATATATACTAATTTTGAAGGGTAGCGAGCGCCGATGACATGCAATTTCTCAATCAAAAGTTCCAAAAACTGCACAAACACGGCGTTTTGACCTGTTTTCTTATAAACTTGTTTGCGGCGCAGAAAACTGTGTTAAAATAGAGATCTTTTAAGTGTTCTGGGAGCGCTCAGAAAATCAATTTAGCCGACCTAGAAGAAGGTCGACAAATTTTTCGAAGTGTCTTCTTAAATCCAACCTCCCCGAGAAAATCCTAGATTCCTCACTGACTGTAATGTAGTGTAGCTTTTTCAATAGCAGAACAAATTGGTGTTCCGCTCTGTATGGTGTAAAAAACAAAATCTTGAATGATTATTTAAATTCTATACAGTACAGGATAGATATATGGGAATGAGAGTATTAATCTCTTCAATTGTTAAAATGTTTTCATGTGCATCAACTTCTGTTCCCTCTTCAATCACTGAATTTTAAATGTATGGCCAAAAGATTTAGGTCTGATAAACTTATGGCCTGCAATGAGAAGAGCAAATGAAGATAGCATAAATTGTACAGCAAAAATGATTTGCGTTTCTTGTTGTCCTCACTTATCACAAAACCAATGCTTCAAAAAGTACATAAAGAACTATCGCTTGACGGACAACAATATTTCACTAGTTATTGGAAATTTTTATTTGAAAAAATCATTAATTATTGTTACTAAATCACATTGGTATGAGTTATAAGAATATTATCCATGTAATTTTTAGGTCAAGCAGGATGTTAAACGTGGCCGTTTGGTGCAGAATGTTTTGCAAACATCTGAAACAGTTACAAACGCATATTCATTTTACCCAGCCGTATCCCAACACACTTCCGTAAATTTTTTGGCAATTTCAGATTAACCGGCTGAATCCAATGGAACTTTTGGTGAATGACGGTTAGCCCGGGTTGACTATTAATTCAGTGGATTAATCAAGATATTTAGAGAAACATGACGCAAAAGCAAGTTTTTTAATTTTCATTATAGATTACGTTGAATAATATAAAGCGATTGTTCACTTGGTTTGGTTATGGGTAAAACTTTTCAGTTAATCAAATTTGAGCATAGTAGATCTCAGGGCTTACGGCTTGAATTTGCCATTTAATTTCAGGGTGGGAGATTGTTCACTTAATCTTATAAAGGGAAGATTGTGAGATTGTTCACTTGGCCAACCATTTTTTCTCGTTACATCAAGATTTCTTTTGCCTTTAAGTTGAAATTATTTTAACCCATTTCACAACTTTTTTCTAGAATCAAAAGCAAGAGATCACAACCAACCAATGGGTTTTACTCACAGCAACTAACTTATTTGATAGAACATTAGCAATCAAACTGTTATGTCGAAATTGTCAATTGCAACGACAGAAAGCAACGTGATTCAGGCAACGATATCAGCGGAGACGTCTCAAATAGTATAAAAAGTTTTATGCTTATTCTATTTAAAAACATCTTTGGTAATGGAACTAACAAAAAATATATGCCTAATGAGATGTATACTATGTGATACGCCACCCAGTAGAGCCTTTGAAAATTATTTTAAAACATTATGTGAAATTATGGGGTTAAATTATTCAAATGTTTTATTAACAAAAAAAATCAATCGATAAAAGTTATTTAGTTAATCAATATAATTTGGAAGCAAACATAGCAAAAAATAAGATGAATTCTGGATAAGAGAAAGGAATGGATTTATGTTTTTTTTGTGATTTATCGTAGCAATTTAGATCACCATCAACAAATCGGCGTTTTTTTTAATCAAAAGTGGATATTTTTGACATGACATCAATTACAGTAATCAAGACTTCTTTTGCATTTGCAGCACTTGACTTCAATCACAATTAGGTTGAAATTATTTTAATCTTTTTCAGGACTTTTTTGGAAATCAAAAGCAAAATATCACAACCAATGGATGAGCTTTACTCAAAACAACTAATTTAATCGACGATAAATTTTCAACAATTATATTGCTATGTCAAAATTATCAATTTAAAAGGCAACGACAGAAAGCAACGTGATTTAGGCAAATATATAAGCGGACACGTCTCAAATAGTAAACAAATCTTGGTCACGTAGCAGTATTTAGACAACCGCGTATTCAGACACGTCAGTATTTAGACAAATACTGTTTTAACCAATCAGAGTCGAGACAAGACAGAACATAATAAATAACAATTATTAATTTTGGATCATTTATGTCTTATCTCGATTCTGATTGGTTCATACAGTAGTTGTCTAAATACTGACGAGTATGAATACGCGGTTGTCTGAATACAGACAGCACTCCACAAATCTGTATGCTTACTCTCTTTAGATACAGTTTCGGTGGAGTGCGGTGAAAAAGTAGACATGTCATAGAGTAGATAAATTGTAAGCCAATCACAATCTAGTGTCGTCAAATAGACAAATCGTTTGCCAATCACAATCGAGGTAAGTAAAAGTACAAAATTTTTGCGTTTCTCTATTCTGATTGGCTTACGACGTATCTACTTTATGAGATATACACTTTTTGCTACCTAACCAGTTTTGGTGATTAAAATGAAAAAATGAAAACTATTTTTAGTGAGATTGTAAACATTGTGATACGCCACCGAGCAGAGCTTTGAATTAGATAGAAATACAGCATGTGTAATTAAAAGGGTTAAATTATCCAAAACATTTGTTAATAAGTCTATCATTCAATAGGATTATTTATTAAATCAGTATATTTTGCAAACGAATTTAGCAAATATAGAAAAGATGAATTCTGATTAAGAGAAAGAAATGATTTTTTTTTTGGTTTTTTAAAATTTGTTTTAGCAGGTTAGATCACCATCAACAAAAAAGATTATTGTTTCCATTTTAAGTGCAGTGTTTTGACATCACATCAAGGAGAGAATCATGATAAGCTTGGATAGCAGAGCTTTGAAAGTTATAAAAATAGAGCACTTGTAAATATAGGGTTCAAGCGTCCAACAGTTTTTGTAATACATTTATCATTCAATTGGGTTATCTAATTTATCATAAATCATTTTTTTTGGAAGCAAACTTATCAAATATTTAAAAAATGAATTCAGTGTAAGGGAAAGAAATGATTGTTTTTTGGTTTTTATGCAATATATTGTAGCAAGTTCGATCATCATCAACAAAATGGATTATTTTTTTCGTCTTAAGTGGAGTGATTTGAGATCACATTAAGCAAAGAATCATAATGTCAAATCAAACAATGAATGAAACAAGCGAGTAGTATTGACATTTTATCATCTTTGGCGAGGCAAGTTTTTTCATGATTTCAAATCAACAGAAGCCAACATGATAGGGAGTTATCTGATTAAATTTTTTTTAGGCGAATGAAAGTTTCAGCGATTTGTTTTTCATATGAATTTAGGCAAAAAAAATGTACATGTCAACTAATCGGGAAATTGAATGAATGATGTCAGCGAAAGGAAGTCGACGAACTGAAAGCGACAGAATTAGCTAATGATTTTTTTCTCCATCATTTTTCCATACAACCAAAACAAGCTCTCGGCGTATGGGCACATGTACTCGTCGCTCGTCAGTTTGGCTTGTGGTTTCCATGGAAACAGTGAGCGGTAGAGAATCAGGGGACGCAAGGATATGTCGCCAAGTGTTTGCGGGGAGAGGTTCAATCCCAGCAGTCGACTCTTCTTTGGGTCCATCTGTGCATAACAACTGAACAGTACTCCGTCGACGAACAGATTCCCACAACGAGTCAGCGGTGCAGCAAACCCCTCCTTTGTAACTTCTGCAGTGTCGGTTACCTTCACAGAGTGTCCGGAATCCGAGAGAAGGCTCAATCCGGCATTTAGACTACTGACTAGTTCAATGCTCATGGCTCCCCCTGTCATAATCAAGTGGTCATTGGATGCAAATGCTTCAGAGCCATCACTGCATACGATATGCTTAAAATCACAGGGTCCAGTCCCATAATGAAGCCAGGTCACAAAATCAGAATACTGAAATCTCTGTTTTTTAACATTGTAGCCCAGTATTTTATCGCCCTGCTTAAGTTCACGAATTGGCAACCGGAATTCAGCGCGATTCCTCTGAACACTGACGTAAGAATCTAGAGGAAAGCATTTCCTGTTCGGTTTTGGAGGGTCCTTTGCAGTTAGCTCACGAGTATTTTCTTCGACTTCTGCTTGTATATCTGAGTTTGCTCCTCTCCAGCTGACTTCTTGTTCTCTCCGATCTATATCTTCTTGTTCTTTTTGTCTTTGCATCGAGCTTATTTCCATTTCCAGCATCGCTTTACTTGCCGCTAACTGTCTAAGACCTTCTTCTTCGGCCGCTCGTCTTCTCTGTTTCTCTTGATTTTCCCTCTCTGTAATATATGGTTCATATTTTGATTTCTTAATTCATATTAAGTGAATCAAATATTGATTTGTCCGAGCAGAGCGGGTTTGACCAAGTTAAAATTGTCGTTGAGCTTAGCTGAAAATATTTAAAAAACACCCAATCTGAACGTATTCAATCTGAACATGATCCAAAATGAAAACTAATTTTTATGCGCCTTTGACCGCACTCCACCGAAACTGTATCTAAAAATAGTAAGCATAAAAAATTGTATATTACTTGAGACGTGTCAGCTGATTTGTTAGCATGAATTTGACAAATAGAACGGCAATTGGTTTGCGAAGAAGATGATTTTAAAAAAATTGTCAAAAATCAAACAACGGAACAGTTTTGGCATAATTATTTTTGATTAATTCGAAAACTATTGGCTGTCCAGTCTGTTTTGTACTTTGAGCTTGAAATTGAAAGCCCAGGAATGAGCGAGGTCATTTATGTTCAAGTTTTGCAGTAACAGTTTACTGTTTGTTTATTTTCAATTGACGCTTTCTTATAGATTTTATCAGTTGATCGCTTTTTATTTCAATTCCTTTAGTCCTTTTTCTTATTGAATTAAAAAGCATTTTATTTTCTATTGAATCTTATGTCTGGGGTGAGTTTGGCAAGAGTTATGTTTATTTGTAAAGTAAAGTTGCTCGTCTCGGTTGACTTCATGTATGTTTCATCTTTTTCGATCAACTAAAAACAAATGCTCGACTTTAATCGACGCAAACGAGCTTTGTTTGAACTACCTCGACGGAGTTGGGATTTGTTTTTCGTTTAACATGTGGTATCCAAAAGTAAAAACTATATGGCTCAAAATATATATACTAGTGTAAAATTTCAGTTTGATGATTGTAAGATTTTTTCATAAATTGGCTTTGCTTAACCACGGGACGACCATGTTCAAGGTGTGATTAGACATTGCTGGACGTATAGCTCGAGGGTTCTCGCTCGAGGTATATTTCGACCGTTCGCGAGATTTTTTTACTCTAATATGTTCCAAATGTACTCAAATGAGGTATGCTTTGTTTGTGCAGAGCAAAAGCTCGAGATGTTTCCACCCTACACGAAAGATGTAACGACCGTTCTAATTGATATTTTTTCCACCGTCATTACGAGGCCAACCAGTGCACTGGATAGGCGCATGATTTTGTGACTTGATGTTCCTGGATTCCAGAGACAAGCCTTTAAACAGGTTGAAATTTTTTCGGAACGATCCAAGAAATTGGAAGAACAAATAACGAACAAGGGGAGCGTCTTCGTAAAATTTGTAAGCCAATAGTGTTTAGAGCAAATACATCAAAAAATCATTAGGATTTTGGAGACTATTGCAATTTTCAGTATGTTACAACTTATAACCTCGTGCACACGATGACGATCATTTTCAAAAAAATTTTAAAACGGCTTCTGGTACTCCAACTGAATGAATTTTAAACAGAAACAAAAACAAAAAGAAATTGACCAAAAATTAACAAAGAAATTATTACCAAGAAAAAACATCCAATCACAAATCAACTCCCGCTTCACACCAGCTTCCGACTCAAAATATGGAAAGTTGGTACTGATACCGAGTTTCTCAACAGAAAAATTGCAACCATTCGGAAAAAGACCCTACCAAATTATTGTAAAATCAACTGATGTTAGATATAATTTTTTAACAAAAACATAACAACAGAGAAATAGTCGCTTACACCATCATCACAATTAATACAATTATAAGACACACTTATAATACACAATTATACTACTTTACTGGTCTTCCCAACAATGAATCACCAAAGGCAACAAAAAAAAACCTTCTAGAAATCTCCACATTACTAGAACAAAATACAAACTTATCCACACAGAACTATCAAACATTCATCCCACAAACAAAACCTTTGAAAAAATCAGAGTTAACAATACATCTGAATGAAAATGGTAGAAAGTATGTATCATGCAATTGCTTTACTAAACAGAAAATGAAACCTCAGTAAGATTCTATTGGCTCCATACATTTCCTTTTTGATTACATAACACAGTTCATTTTTCTGACTTGATATACCTGAACAAATCCAGTGACAGAAACTGTCCAATCACTGCGTAGCTTTCTTCAAAAATTTTTCATTCGCCACCACCTTTCACGCAAAGAGTTCTATCTTATTTTAATTTAGTACTCTAACTCTAACTTTTGGACCTCTAGGTCAAAAATCAGCACAACTTTCTTTTTTGATAGCGAAAGTTTTATCACGTCGAAACCTAAATCGCTCCCGACAAGCCTCAGTGAAAGTCAGCAAATCAATATAAACTATTAATCCCGATAATCTCAATATATAAATATATATATACATTTAATTTAACATAAAGCAAATTAAAACAGAAGCCATTTAGCCCAAAAAAAATATCACGCAGTAAATCTCTGTTTTAAAAAAAGAAACAAGAAAACAGTTTACTACCGAAACCTAAGGATTACCTGTCATCAATACTTATCAATTTCCAACCCCCTTATAGAGATCAAATAATCAAAATCAACCTTGCGCTAGAGAAAACTAGTGTTGTAAAGATCTCTCGGATAAGTGAAATCATAATCTGAATGATCACTCTGAAACAAGATGCATCCACTCCTGAAAATTTTTTCTTGTTTTCTAGAAGTTTTTCACAGCTTTTCTAGAGTTATTCGTTTTCATTTTTTTTAAACTAAAAAAAAAACATTTCTAAATTATTGTAAGCAATTTTTCAATTTTCAACACCTTTTTAAGTTATATTAACCTTTTCACAAACCCTTGATCACCTTACCAGGTAAGAATGACCCTTATCTTAATACGTTTTATTTTTCTCTGTAATATTAAGAATCCTTTGCAATAAAAAACTTTTTGGTTGTTTCTACAATTTTTCTAATTCTGATAACAGCTCCAATTCTAATTTTTTTTGTCTCAAATGTCTTATCCAAGCAAAAGTTGTAATTTTAATAGCCATCATCATGTTAGTTATAGTTTTCGAAACATTTTTTCTCCGATAAAACGTTAGAAAAAAAAATCAAAAAACAAAATTGTTGATCACACTTCAAACCTAAGCCCCTCTTTCAAATCCAACCTGTAATCCCAATTGAAATCCCCAATTAACAAACAACCATTGTACTCTCGAAGAACCACATAAACTATTTTCAGAGCCGCTAACTCCGCACGTCAAAACGTACCATTAAACCAACAGCAACACGATTCGAACTATAATATATATTCCTCAGTTTCACAGGATTTTTACAAAAAGTAGACAAATATTTCACCCAAGGCGAAACAGAAGTTTTATAACATCAAGAATTCATTTCAATTTAAGTTCACCATCATAACCATCTTCCTCAACATCACATTCAGAGAATTACTAGAAAACTGTACACATTAAAATGAAGGTTATCCAATATATACACCACTTTTAATATCTTATATAGATTCAACTTCAACTTCTTCAGAATTAGAAGACAGTCCATTTTATCGTCCAACACCTTCACAACGTCTTCCATATTGGTTGATCAAACTTATCCGCAAGTGACGCAAATTTAATTATTTACTAAGTTGAAACTCCACAAGAAACATCATCATTTTCTCTACCAACAACATTTCGCTAACTATAAACCTTTTATTTCAAGCATATCTCTTTTTATTAGATTCCCAACTTAATTACAACAACTTTTAAATAATAAAAATCAAGAAAACAATAACACAATCGAACCAACAAGACTGGATTGTAAGTATGACGACACAATTTGGATAGCCGACAACTTAAAAATTGGCTATAAATTGTTCACACTCTACGCACGATATTTATCAAGACATGAAAGACCATAGCTAGCGATTATTGGCACAACAAAAACTAGTTTTCATATTTTAATTTCCTATTAAATTAAAAAACATACGAGAATATTCAATACCACTCTCTCTCTCAGCCAGATACAACCTTCCAAACATTGCCTCCTCCTTTTTTTACGACGAAACAAAATACAAAAACGATAGATACACCAAGAAAAAACAATCGGTTAAGCTTCTTTTTGTAAGACTTTTGTACAAAAGTAACTTTTAGTTGTCATCGTGAAAAAAAACTTTTTTTAAATGACAAAGTCCACGCCAAAAATTAATGACAATTGGTTATCACGAACACTAACACAAGCAAGACATTTTAGTGAAACATAATAATTGCGAAGGCAACCAGCAAGAAACATTGCATATATACGCCATAAACAATTTCAATCTTTTTCAACCAGAAGCAAAAAAAAATGCAAAACTTGAAAGACATATCTTTACTTGAAAGACATTTTAGTTGAAAGACATATCTACAACGTTTGCGGGTTGAAGTTTCACAGGAAAGTGTTCTGCAAAGAATATATATTTATTCAAGTATCAAACGGAAAAAAAAATTGAAATATAATTAAAAATATCAGATTATCAATGCAGTATTGAATGAGTCTAAAACTAATATTTAATGAAAACAAATAGAATTCACAATTTTTGGTAAATTTTTACAATTTTTCCAGATTCATATTGTCAACAAAAACTATTAAATAACAACGTTTAAAACAACTCGATAATAAATATCCCTTCTATGGCAAATGTGGAAGGTTAGTCTATACTTTTCACGATAAAAAAACAAATATCGCACATTAGTATTAAGAAATCTTTAAAATGTGAAGCTAGTGTAAAATAATACTTTTGATTGGAAAATACAATAAGACCGAATTCAATTCAGACAAAAATTAAAAGAAGACTCATTTTTCTATTAAGGAATCATTTTACTATGGTAAAACAATTAAGGACACTGACATTCAACAAATCGCACACTAGCAATCGTGGATGGGTTCTCTAAAGACTCTTACATCAACTTTCAAGTAGCTAATGATAAATTTCCATCCCAAAATTTTTAAAAAAAAATCAATATTAATTGATACTGTAAATCCTCTTGGCAAACGAACAACGCAACTGCAATCCTTATCGAAGCGCTCCCTGACATTGAATACACTGTGACGTTTTCAAAGCCACCCAGAAACAGAATATGCTTGTAAATATGAAATCCTTCATTTATAACACAAAACTCAGAAAGTTTAGTCGAATACGAAACTGGATTTGAGGTGAACACAGGACAACTCATTATTTGCGACACATCAACTAAAATCAGTGACGATGAACATTTTGTTATAACTGTCTCACTATATAAATCAAAGAAAACATAGGTGAACGACATCTACCAGAAAACCTACTTTGCAGACGTCCCCAAGAAATATCACTGATGAATTATACAATTTTTGGAGCAATTCAACATGCTTTTACTTAGATATGAAACTTGGCTACTTAATTAGTAGAACCTTTCAAGAAATGTCATTTCCAGAAATGGAAACGTTTCATCGCTGTTGTGAATCAGAATGAACACAAATCCTTCAATCACTATCAGTAGCAGCAATGCGGGATTCGAGTGTTCAGGCAATCGCTCAAACTTTACTGATTTTATGAGGAAACACCCTTGCAAATAAACGAAGCTACCAATACGATCCAATTTTTTTTAGAAAAGAAAGGTCACTTCCTAAATAGCCTTTCACAGTAAACTTACTTTCGGGATACCGCTTTTTTCTATGGATCGGAATATAGCCACAATGTACTAAAATCCAACCCCGAAGAAGATTAACTGTTTTTACTTACAGCATACCCTACACGATGGCCACCGCTACGCTAATTTTCACCCGAAAGCGTTCGCGCAATAACTCAATAAACCTAGCGAAATACAATCAGTAGGTTAATACTCAAACAGACCTCGCATATCACTTTCGAACACAATAATTTTTAAAACAGTTTACAAAAAAGGATACAATCCGACGCCAATTCATAGATCAAATTTTCTAATTTATTAGAAAAAGTAGGATTTTCAGACATCTATACTAAAGACTACAGCTACTTTTTAAGTAAATCAAAGATTATAAATGTCTAGTACGGTCTAAGTACATTTTTAAAGAATAACTATCACATATGCAATGCTTAACTCCTTCTGATAAAAACAGAAGCCGAACTAATCAGATCAATTGTCTAGCGCGAAATATGGATGATTTTACGAGTAACTATTTGAGCAAGCTCATAGCATTAAATTTCGTTCCCACAATGACAATGGGATCGCCGAGATGGTCAGAGTCAACAATGTTTATCAATTCATGATACAAGTCGCTTTCTTAAAAATTTATTTAATGTTGAAGGCACTAGCCTGCACGGCACACTCAGCAATTATGATCCCGTTTGCCAGTACTTCACTCCATTTACCCTATCACATCCCAACTCCCGGTCATTAATCTTTCTTCAAACACTAGTTCCAATACAGATGCTACCCTACTTCTCTCACAACTATCCGACAACCTAGAAGATACTCTCAGCCCTATTACGAATGGCCAACTCGAGCATGACTTAGATTTTTTTGTCCAACCGCAACGATTATTTCCATAATGAATGTTAAGAAACCAATAACAATTTACCGATTAACTCAATCTGCTTATCCATCCGATAACACTTCTAGCAGTGATACTCCAACCAGAGCAGCCTCAACTAACAAACAACCCCATTAAATATCACCAGACAATTACGAAACCGTCAATCTACGTCACGACTCGGACGAAGCAATCAATCAAACCTCACTAACACTAACCATGAGTTTTCCTTCCCTCACGAAGAACTAGAAACCATTAAGGCACTTGGGATATCTTGGCTACTTTTAAAAACAGCTTTCAAATACTAGCTAAACTCCTTTCAGAATCAACTTCCTTCGTTAATTAATGTTCATGTAGTTTCTTCCCAAAACCAACATAAATATAAATTAAGTATTCAAAAAACTCATCAAATTATATTGAATTAATTTCTTCATCAACTCGAAAAATACAAAATCAAATAAAACTTAGAAATAATTTTTTTATCAATAAACCAAATTACACTAGCTAATGCAGTATTAGAAACTATGGATAATAAAAATGGTTAATTAGGCGGTGTTTTACTTTTTTTAGAGCAAAAAAATTGTAATGCAACGCTCTAAAATTTGCGAATGAGCATTATTTACAACGAAAAAACCTTTTACTTACATTTTTTTTGAAAGTTTCCTCAATCATGTACCGAACACGTCAGAACAAAAGAATTGCCCCAGTCTCACTCATGCAGTTAACACAAAAAGTGGTCATAATGATGGAGTGTCCCTGGACTCTGTTGTCAAGTACCCTGTGCTATATCTCAGTTTGGCAGTGCAAGCAGTGCTATACCTCAGTTTGGCAGTGCAAGCAGTTTGGCACTGCAAGCAGTGTAAGCAACAGGCAACTACAACTCCAATCGTCACGAACGTTTAATGTTGTAATGCTGGAAACATTGTTTTCTAATGTGACAATTGTTGTCCTACCATCAGTTAACCATGAACATCCAAAAAACTGAAACTGGTTATCATTCAGTCAACAAAAACTACGCAATGTCTTCTGCCAACCCAAGCAAAGTTGTTCAACAGATCGACCTCTCTCAGCTCGTGAATCGGTGGAACTAATAAAGCACAGCCGTAAAAAATCATCATCCTGAGTGGAATTTAGCCCAGTTCATGGGCTGCCTTTTGAACTGGCACGAAGAGTTTTGTCAGTTTGTTCGATCCACCATTGATTCTGCTGCTCTCACAGAAAATACAAAAATAACATAAAAACAATCGTCATACTGAAAGCAAAACTCGCAGTGACGGAGTGTAGTTACAGTGGCGTTGTATACAAAGAAAGGTGTACAGGCGACCCTGAAACAGAAATTTGGGCTACCACAAATTATAAAACGAAGGTGTTGGTGAAGGAAGGTGAAGGTACAGAGAAACCAAATAAGCCAAAAACAACCGAAATTGTTGCAGCAAACACCAAGGTATCTAGTGAAATATAGTAAAAAATCTTTGTTTTCACCGAGTATTATTTGGAAGCGCACTGATGCATTATGGAGCTGTGCTGTTTTTTAAAAAAAATTTGCTACTTGCTACTCAGCGATCAAAATGCGTAGCTGAACTCAAGCTTTGCTTCGCTTGTCTCAATTGCAATCGTAGTTTCCGGCGATGTACTAGAGCTAAAGAGTTCTATGTACTAAAGCAAAAAAAGTCCAAGGAGAATAACTAATTTTCCACCAAAGAGGCTGTTAGTGACGTTCGTGTCATTGAATCGTCTGAACGTTTTTGTCGGGGGCAACTATGGTATGTCTTTGGACATAAGCAATCTGCTGACGTTGATTCTTTTTGATGGTTCATCGACAAACTCCTGCGTGTCTTCGTCTCTCGTTAACCATCTCAGGTTAGTAGGTGAACCTGTTAATTTGACAATTAGTGGTTTTAAATTGACCGCCCTTGTTGAGACTCAGAGGGTTAAGTATTTTGTTTACTCTAGAAGCCGAAGTATTCACTATGTGTGCGTACGTTAGAGACAATATTCAGATTAGTTCCAAACTGCTCAAGTTTGATGAGCTACAGAAAAAGTTTCTACCACTAAAACCTATTAAGCCCAATCAATGAACCTGTGAGGACGTTGAAGTTGATATTGGACACGACTACTACTGATATTAAGACCCATTGAGTTTGTCTTGGCAGAGGATAACAACTGACCGTGTTTTGCTCGCCTATCTATAGGTTGGGTTGTAAGTGCTCCGCTGCCGCTAACCGCAGGATCTATTTCTTCGTGTTCATTTTTGCTGGCAAAGATTCCTCTTCAACTGAAAAGATAAAATTATGGCACGAGTTGGAATTCCTTGGGGCTTTCAAACAAGTCGATGCCTGTTCCGCCGATGATAAATATGCTTTTTCCATTCCTAATTCTGAGACCGTTACGGTGGCAAGGCAAAAGATACATCGTGCCTATGCTCTGGATTGATTGCAGTATCAGTCTACCACTCGGAATTTTTACTCTTCACTCGCCCAATTTGAAACAAAGGAGCGTTGGTTAAGTAAAGACCCCAAACTGCGCGACAGATACGCAGAATTAATTAGAGCGGACCGTGGTTAAGCCTTCGTAGTTACTGTCCAACCTCATTGTCCGTGTAAGCAATCCGATCGCAAACCCGAACAAGAAAATATGTCTAACGTGCACCGATCACCTAATGGGGCATGTAAGTTCCACGGCATATCATTAAACAAGTCTTTAACTAAATGGTGGGTTCAGACCTGCTCCTAAAATTTATTTTTGTTCTGCAATTTCGTCAACCGAAGTACACCCACTACGCGTGTATAGAGCGTATGTTCCTCCAGGTAGAAGTCCTAGACCACGACCAAAATTTGCTCTATTTCTTATGGCCAGAGAATATCCAGATCGATGTGATAGTTCACCCGTGTACTCGTCATATATTTGGCGCACGGATTTCACCTAGGTGCGCTAATTTTGCGTTGCGATAAACAGCAAATCAAAATGTGTCCACATACCCTGAGGCTGCTTCAGTTATAAAGAAAAAGGTTTTTATGAACATTACCTGGATTAGTTGGGGGACATGAGTTTGAAAAAGTTTGTCAGTAGTGCTGATGGAATTACTTTACAAACGAACCCCGAGGTCCTCTCGATAAGGCAATTTGAGCTTCACTTGTTCGGTGATGGCTCGCAGGACGTTTTTTGCGCTGGTGGTTTTTTGTTTGCGCGACTCACGAATTCGCACAAGACTAAATCATCCTTTATTTCTGCAAGCGCGTACGTTTAAGCTTATTCGCCTCTCTATGCCGACGGATAGTACTTCGGTTTTCCAGCTAAACTCCAATGACGACTTACCCATGTTCGGAGCGGTGATAATCCAGCTGATACCCTTCTAGAAGGTATATTTCGAAAGCCCTCAAAAAAGCAGCTGAGTTTTTAGTCCGAGATTTCTCAGGATACTGATTGATGGTTCATACTCGATCAACGGGCGAACAATAAAATTTGTTTGAAGGGTCCTTCTTGTCATTTGGTAAATTGGTGGGAGACATCATCCTTCTTCAACACCGATTTCATGTCCATCAAACATTTGGAACACGGTTTTATTTTGGAAAACTTTTGTTTATTACGAGGTATACGAGAATCGTCGAGTTTATGTTCAGGGTGCTGCATTCACATGAGCACCTTCGCTGTGCGGATATAAGGTTCAATGACCCTTCTGAACCTCATAAGGCAGAAATTAAACTAACTACTCTTGCTCGGATGCAATCATTTCCCGTTGAGGTGAAAAAAAAACCGCTGGTAAACCCTTTGAGAATACTAGTAAGGTTGCCACATCTCTCCATTTCTCGGTATCATTCGCAGGTATCATTCGCTCCACGGCCGGGTTGTTCGCTGGCTGAGTGAATATCGAGCTTGATAATAAGCAACCAGTGTTACTCAAGGCCCGCAAACTTTAGTACCCTAATGAGCCGAAGCCTGCTGATGCACTGAGACAAAATGGAGATTTCATTTCAGCGCCCCACCTTGAGGTTGTTCCATGTCGGGTTACTGGTTCTTGTGTGATGTGAAATGAACGATTCATGGCAGTTTGTGGTACGCCAATCACAATCTGGTCGGATAACTGCACGAATTGTGTTTGCGCAAAAAAAAATTACTTGCCTGAATCAAAAACTTAAACGAAATGGCTCCGAAAGTTTTTGCACACAAAGGTTTTTGCTTGGAAATTTGTTTCACCACGCACACAACACATTAACGGCTCCTGGGAGCGCCTCGTCGGAAGCGTAAAGTGCGTGCCGTGCTCTACGATATACTAGTGAGTAGCCGAGTTACTGAGGAGATTTTTGGAACAACAAACTGCTTACTAGAACAGGATTTGAGTTGTAGGCCAATCACTCCCGTTAGTAACGAATAATATAAGTTAAAAGCAATGATCCCAAACCAATTCTCACTTGAGCATCATAATACCCCTTAGTTCTAAGTTTATGCTGAAGAAAGATTTTTTAAATAGTTTTTTAAATTGTAGATTCGTAAAGGATTAATAAATCATGTACTGTTTTCTTGATATTATGTCTCCATTTTTACCTTGGAAATGAAAGTAATGCAACGCAGGAAAAGAGTTTTTGTGTCACCTACTTTATTATATTCTGTGATATCACTATAAATAATCATGGAAAATTTTCTTGTAACTTTGTAACAATACTGAGGATAATGTGGTCTTTCTCCTTCCATTATAAGCCCTGTCTGATTTTGTTCTAATTCACAACCAAAAAAGTGGCTCAGACCAGCGCTTTGAAGTATAAACACTGATTGATTCTCAGGTAAACGAATGGCCAAAGTTTATGTAATCTTATCTACTGACACATCAGTTCTGTTATTTTCAAACGTTTGTGCACCTTTACGCATACTAACTTTGTCATTCATGGCCACAACTATACCAACAATACTTGGATACAATCCAGGGTCGAAATGCATCGATTCAATTTTCCGTTTTTCTTCAGCACTTTCTCGCCTATCTAGGAAAGTAATTGTCACCTCAGTATCGTTTTGGTAGAAGGAAGTGTGAAATTTTTCTGAAATAGCCACCTCCCATTCTCCTTTAAGATGTATTTGTTCCTGTAGAAAGTTGGTAAAAGAATTAACACAAGAATTCGGATAACAATTCAAAGAGGCTTAAGAAATTAGCTCAATAGTAAGAGAAAACAGGAAAACTGACCAAAAGAAATTTAATTAAAAAAGCGATGATGTGTGTAGGAGTTTTTTTTGTAGATATTGCCGAAATACCGTTCTTTGATAATGTATGTAGGAAGTTTTCTTGTATTTGCCTGTATTGGCCTGTCTGTATCTGTAAACTGTAGCTTGTATTCTTTTGGGAACCGAATATCCTTTTTCGAATTTCTGACTCCATCCCCACTTTTGATTTTTGGTTCAGTGTATTTCATGAACGATTTGTTATACAAAATTAAAAAAAAAACTTTAATTTTCACAAGTCCTGGAAAATTTTCATTCGATCGATTTTTACGACAGCTCAAGGAAGAAACAAAATTTCCACCATGGTCTTCCTTGTAACAATATATTATATGTTTTAAAGACTAAACTGCTCTCTCTGCAATTGCAGCTTTTGTTTCACTCAATTTTGTTTCACTTCAAACTTTTCTAAAATTTCCCCTTTATCCGGTTTTTTTAGTTCTTAATAAAAAAAACGTTGAATTGTCAAAATATCAACAATTAACTTTTGTATGAACAACTTTGAGATTGCTCTATGGGATGGAAATTACAGATCGTCGCAAAAAATGACTCAAACTAAAACTACGCTTTAACTATCTAATAACAAAATTCATCAAAATTGAATCACATGTTTATTAGCCCTCCTAGATACAACAAAAAAGCAGCTTACAATTAACCATCGAATCTTTATTGTTCAGACTTTCGATACGAAAGTAACGGAATATTTGTGCTCGGGGTGGGTTTTTTTCTTCAGACAAATTTCGACTTCTTAACTAGGAATTTTTTTTATCATTCGAAAGCTATTGTTATCCTGAGCTCATATTTGAAAAGATTTTTTACCTGTGATCATTGTTGAAAAGTAATGGGGGTTTAATGGTTGTCATTTTGGCCAATTTGGGACAATTATCGCGCAATATATTTTGCGCTATTAACCCGTAAGCGGAGAGTGAATCCGTCTTAAAATCGTTCCCAATTGGTTGAAAGAAGCTTAATTGCCATAATTAATTTGTTACAAGGAGCGAAATTTATCTTTTTGTACTTAATGTGGCGTGTGGGGATTAATGTTTAAATTCGATATCTCTGAAAATTTTCATTAAAAATTTCAAATTTTAGAATTTTTTTTCATTTATTTTATTATATTTATTTTTTTGATGTTATTACTGCTCCATAAAACCTTAAAAGGCAGTCGGAACATTCAGGACTTCGCCTTAATACGAGCAGTCTTGTTGTCTTAATGATTGCGAAACCAAACAATTGAGGCTATTTGCTTTCAAGTTTCCCAGTCGACCCCTTCCCCAAACAGATCTCGATTGAATAACATTAACAAAAAGTGTCAAGATAAAAGCACCAGTCAAAACCTGAAAAGAGGCAGCTCTGATAGAAGAAAAACGAATAGAACTTTTGCAAACATTCTTGTCGTTCGAAAAGCTGCTGACTTTTACGCAGATATCTTTGCGAGGAAAAATTTTCTGTAAAATTCTTCTTTGTTGAGTAAAAAAACGCGAAAGTTCTTTCAGAAGTTGGACAAAAGTTCAGAGGATACTTCACAACGTGTGTCTTAAGTTCCTACCCGCACCGAGCGCCCATATATCATAATCGATTTTAATGTCATTATATGGTCAGCATCTATAAAATGGATTATAATCCCAATGTTTTTAGGCCAATAAAATCCATTATAATAGATTATTATCGACTAAAATGGAATTTTTTGGGGGATTATTCATGAGTTTTACAATTTTTTTGTTCAAAATTATCTCTTTTTCTGTTTAGTGCAGTTGCTACGCATTGCATTTCATAAAATGTTATATTTCGAAACAAAACTTATATTTCTTTGTCTCTACTTCTTCAATTCATCGCAGTTTAACGCTTCATTTTACTGCTTTTTCTTACCACAACGGCCCACCCCAGTTTAAACCATATATTTTGCACCATACAAAAACATGGCATACATTTCGCAAATTTCTCGCATCAAATTTAGTTTTAAAAATGAAATGTATTATAATCAATTATAGTTGAATATTATGGAGTTTATTTCAAAAACAATGGATTATAATGGATTTTTTTTTTCAAAAATAATCGATTATAATGGCAGTATAATCAATTTTTTGGTCTAAATTTTACATCTGTAATGGATTATAATGGATTATTTCTGTCTCGGTAACCCATTACAATTGATTAGAGTCCATGGGCGCTCGGCGCTCGGAGCGCGTAGGTATGTGCGCAACAGTTTAGGAGAATCGACCAAGTAGTCCTGCAAAACGATTCATTTCATTACCAAATTTGCCAGTGCGTATTTTGACAGACCATTCATTCATGTTTCATATAATTTGTGCTAATTGTAACTGCAAAAATTGAAAAGTTGTTTTGATGGCATCGCTTGCGCTTTGAGTCTGGGATTGCTGGTGTTCGATTGCAGCAGTATGGAGTCGTCAAAACTTGTGAAATCTTAAATTGGGAACTCACTCCGATTTATAACACGTCCAATGTTTGCAGGGTATAAAAAAACTAGTACACCATGTGGTTCGAAACATTTCTGCTGCAAAACGTGTTCACTGTAACCATCCGTTGCGCATCTTCAAGAGCAATGTTTTGTTGTGAATTTTGCTCTATCTGGAATTTTTATTCCGACTTTCGATGCGAAAGTAACGGAATATTTGTGCTCGGGGTGGGTTTTTTTCTTTTCTTCTTCAGACAAATTTCGACTTTTTAACTAGCCATTTTGACGGAATTTTTTAAAATATCATTTGAAAGCTATTGTTGTCCTGAGCTTGAATTTGGAAAAATATTTCACCTGTGAGCATTTTTTGTAAAGTAATGAGGGTTTGAAAATTGCCATTTTGGCCATTTTGACCAACTTGGGACCAATTTGACCAGCTACAATTAACGCGCGATATAATTCGCGCTATTAACGCTTTAGCTGAGTTTTAATCCGTCTTAGAAATCGTTCCAAACTGGTTGAAAGAAGCTTATTTGCCATAATTGATTTGTTACAAGGAGCAAATTCTATTGTTTTGTACTTTATATGGCGTGTGGGGGATGATTTTCATAGAAAAGTTTTCAAATTTCAGAAAAAAATTCATTACGAGGCGAAACTGCGCATTTTGTGCGCTGTAAACGGATTCCACAATAAGGGCACTGCCTGTGTTCTTCTTTTGTTCTTTCATTTACTTTGATCGTTTAGACAAAATTTTAACATGTTTAAAGACTTGTCTCTGGAATCCAGGAAGATACAGACACAAAATTGTGCGCCCATCCAGTGCACAGTTTGGCCTCGTAATGTTTTTCATTTTATTTTATTTCATCTAATTTTTTATGTTGTTTATGTTTTTACTGCTCCATAAGCGTTAAAAGGCAGTCGGACAAAATTTTATTAGTTTTTGTTCCGACTATCGATACGAAAGTAACGGAATATTTGTGCTCGGGATGGGTTTTTTTTTCTTCAGACAAATTTCGACTTTTTAACTAGCAATTTTGACGAATTTTTTTTATACCATTCGAAAGGTATTGTTGTCCTGAGCTCAAATTTGAAAAGATATTTCACCTGTGATCTTTTTTCGTAAAGTTATGGGGGTTTAAAAAGTGCCATTTTGGCCAATTTGGGACAATTAACGCGGGATATATTTCGCGCAATTAACGCGTAAGCGAAGAGTTAATCCGCCTTAGAAATTGTTCCAAATTGGTTGAAAGAAGCTTGATCACCATAATTGATTTGTTACAAGGAGCAAAATCTTTTCTTTTGTACTTTATATGGCGTGTGGGGGGATAATTTTCATATTAATTTTTTTTGTTATTACTGCTCCATAAACCTTAAAATGCAGTCGGAACATTCAGGGCTTCGACCTGATACGAGCAGTCTTGTATTATTTTAAATTTTATTCACACAAAATTTCGATGTTCATTAAATTTTCACTGCATTTTGAACTAATCAAGCTTGTTTAGATATAAACTAACCTAACATATACTGCTCTCTCTGCAATTGCAGCTTTTGTTTCACTCAATTTTGTTTCACTTCAAACTTTTCTAAAATTTCCCCTTTATCCGGTTTTTTTATATCAACCCAAAATCTTCAGGATTATTTTTTCGAGAAATCAATTTTTTTGAAAGCCTGTAAAATGTCGTTGACAAATTTTGTTTTCATTGTTTGAACTTGGAAAAATCTAGGAAAATTATCTACAGCAATTATCAAAAGCTTGACTTCAATGATTTGACTAATTAACTTATCTAAAAAAGCCAAGTTCATGAACCAGATTTCCTTGATATACTTCGAATAAGCTTGAAGTCTTCGGAAACGCCTGATTAAGGTTGCAAGTTTTGTAATGGACGTCTTGGTTTGTAAGAATTATTTTATCTTCTTTTTTGAAAAACCGCTTGCTTTACTCAAAATGTGAAGAGATCCGTACGCATCTCTACCCCTATAATATAATCTGTTAAGTCCTGAATTTTCAGGTTTTGAAGGGATCAATAATCCTCTGTCTTTAGTTCTTCATTTTTGTTCTGGCATTCTTTTTGATAACAAACTTAAGTGGAGTTTGAGTTGCTTCCAATATGGTAAAGTTAATGTCTGAAAAATCGTATTTTTTGCTTTAGTGCACACACAAGTTCTACAATGGATTCCTTCGTATCTCGATTATCTAATATCATGTTGTCTGGTTGACTCAGTTTAATTCTTGAAGAAATCAAAATTAAATTGAAAATTTGCTTGTTTTTACTTGTTTTCAACCTCGCATTTACCGCACTGTAAAAAAAATGAAAAAATTTTGAGACAATTTCTTCTTTTTTTGCATTTGTTTCATTTTTTTCTTGAAACTAAACTTTGTGATTGATAAACTGAGTATTGAATTAAAACAAACTTTTCCATACTATGGCTATTTTTTAATGACAAAAAGGTCATGATAGATATCACTTGTTACCCTTTGGTTGTACTTCAAATTGTTCTTCTTTTAAGTAAAGGCGTTCTTTTTTGTATTAGTTCTGAATTTCTTTAACGATATTTTACTACGTCTTCTTTCCGAAGGCCTTGATGCTGTATTTTTAATAGTTTGACTAAGCACTCGCTCAAAAACTGAATGAAATTTTTTGGACAATTGAGAACGAACTGTTTTCGAAGTCTTAGGGCAAAATTTTGAAATATTAGGAGATTAGAGACATATTGTTTACTCATCGTGTGACATTCGACCAGAATGCACGAAAATGAAATTTCGAATTCGTGGCCGCTGACCTGGACGATTAACGATTTTAGCAGATTAGCGACGTTATTTGAGCGATTAGACGAATCTTGAAGGTCAGAATGTTCTGTAAATTTTAATTTTCAAAAATTCGAATTGTGACGTCAAATTTCTGAGAAATGATTGAAACGGCCATTTTGGAGAAAAACGAGAAGAGAACAGACCAAAAATAGTTGCAGTAGAAACAACTACGAAAGAAATATTGACAGATAACTGGAAATTGTCAGAAACCGCTCCGAGTTGTAACGATTCTGTCGCTACAATCGTTACAGAGCAATTCACGCGAACGGGGAAAGGTATTGGGACAGCGTGTCTAGCCTTCCGGAAGGAAAAAAGAGCGTTATTTCCCCGGATTCCAGAATCCGGAGGGGTCTCGGGCAGAGAACTCAAACTGCTTTATATAAGCTTTTAGCTTCCTGGATATGTTCTGAATTGAATTTAATTAACATCCAGATTCATTTTCAGATAATGAGAAGCTAGGAGTTGAGGAAAAGGGTTGATCCATCTTCGATGGAGATGATGATTTTTATCTACTGAAGAAAAACAATAGTAGTATAATAAATAGTAGCAGCCCTGTTTTTAGGAGTGACCTCGTGGTCTGGGGATACTGAGACCCAGCCATGAGCTCACTATTGTTGTATATATTTAAGTTAACTTGACTGTTTTGACGAAGCCAGAAGCAGTAACGTTTTTGTCGACCCGATGTAAGAAAGACCACCAAAAGAACTGGCTTTGGCAGAGACGGTGAAAAGCATGTAGAGCTGTGTTTAGACGCTAGCCAGTCGTTTTAGAACCTAGCTTTATTTTCCGTCGATACGTACTTCAGGGCAAAGGTTACATCGTTTAAAAAATTTGTGTGTATTCCAGCTTGTAGGTAAAAATTGTTGGAACTGATTCACTATTAGAGCAATACCTAATTGAATCAACTCTTTTTGGGGTTAAATCAATAAACAAATGACCATAATGAACGGATGTTGCAATTTGATTCCAATCCTTCGATTGAGATCGTAGACCTAGTTGTTGACCTATAGTGTTGATTTTTCAAACATCTCTCGGTGACTTGAACAAGACTAGGTGGGTATGTTGTAACTCTACACCTCTTCCATTTTGCATTGACGAAACAAATTGTGTTCGAAGTATGTTGTATTCAGACATCTGTGTCTTCCGGCAGTGGCAATTTTCAATAACAGTTGCAATTTGAAAATTCTTCACAATAATCAGCAAATAAAAGCAGATACTCAATTCCGTTATTCGAAAATTTTTGATCGTGATAAACACTACTCCTTGGACAACTTTTAGGTGTCTTCTCAGCATTTGATTATAAAAAGTTGATATTGTTAACAAAAATAAAAAAATTTGTCGATTTTTGATTGAAAAGTACCAATTTTCAGCGAATCAAAAATAAAATGAGGTTTTTCAGATCCACTTGGTCCAGCAGGGAGAATAATGATTCGTTCTTTGGTAGTTATTTTTTATTCAAAGCTTTGGAGAATATAGAATATAACCGACTGTACTTGATAAAATTGCCACCCACACTATCTTTTCTTCAAAAATTGTGAATAACATTATTCGAACGATTGCACATACTAGCATCAAATCTATAACAAAAAAAGGCGACAGAAAAATTAAAAGAGATCTATTACATGTACGTCCAAAGAACTTCCTTGATTTTTGTTCAAGATTTATTTTCTCAAATCAATTTTTCCCACTTTTACAGGCTTGTAACATTGACCGACCATCTTAACTCTAGAAAGAAAAAGTTGACAATGAAAATTAAATAAAGGTTCAAAAAATCTAGAATTATTCTTCAATATAGGTACGTTCATTTTCTACAGCGCATTTGTCAATAATGTTACAAAACTTTTGAATGTCTCCATATAACCTAGTAATGAGGGATGTATACCGAGTAGTTTATCATATTCTTCTCTTTGTAGTTGTAGAGATTAATTAGTTTTCCATTGATTTTCATTTCTACGATATTCTGTAGGTTCTGTTTTCTTGGCATCGGTTTGTTCTCTTTTGTAATTTTTTCCTCTACCTTTATGCAGAGTCCACTCAAAATGGGTTAATTGTAATGCTATGTCCAAAATCTGCATTTTGCAATTCTATAACAGTTAGCGAACTTTTTTGGGACTTTTCTTTTAGAGCAATATGAAAAAACCTCAATTTAGCGTGAAGTTGTAAGATTAAATTTCTTGAAAAACCAACTTTTTAACTAATAATGTTTAGCTCGAATACTAATTATAAATGATTATAGAGGAAAACTAATTAAATTACAAGACAATAAAACAAAAACAACGCAATTTATTGCACTTTACCTTTCTCAACAAACGTACCGTCTCCAAAAATTTGGAATAGTCCTTTCAACTCGCTCAAAGCATAGTTCACATAGACAACTTGTTTCATTGCTTCATTCTCTTTTGCTTTGGAGAGTCGAATCTGCGTGAAGGTAGGCTTGTTAACTTTGCATTTCTTGATCGTGGCACAAACTTGTCTTCTATTGTAAGTTGCTATGTCATACACTTTGTTGCAGTTTGCAAGCTCCTGATCCATAGTTGACTCTTCGTCCATTTCTTTCAAACTTATCTCCGGGTCTAAAAGAATACAGGTACACAGAAATAAACAGAAATATGCGTGAAGGGAGGTTTGTTAACTTTGTACTTCTTGATCGTGGCACAAAATTGTCTTCTTTTGTAAGTTGCTATGTCATACACTTTGTTGCTGTTTGCAAGCTCCTGATCCATAGTTGACTCTTCGTCCATTTCTTTCAAACTTATGTCCGGGTCTAAAACAAAACAGGTACACAGAAACAAACAAGAATATGCGTGAAGGGAGGCTTGTTAACTTTGTACTTCTTGATCGTGGCGCAAACTTGTCTTCTATTGTAAGTTGCTATGTCATACGATTTCTTGCAGTTTGCAAGCTCCTGATCCATTATTGACTCTTCGTCCATTTCTTTAAAACTTATCTCAGGGTCTAAAACAATACAGGTACACAGAAATAAACAGAAAAATGCGTGAAGGGAGGCTTGTTAACTTTGTACTTCTTGATCGTGGCTTAAACTTGTCTTCTATTGTAAGTTGCTATGTCATACACTTTGTTGCTGTTTGCGAGCTCCTGATCCATAGTTGACTCTTCGTCCATTTCTTTCAAACTTATGTCCGGGTCTAAAACAAAACATGTACACAGAAATAAACAGAAATATGCGTGAAGGGAGGCGTGTTAACTTTGTACTTCTTGATCGTGGTGCAAACTTGTCTTCTATTGTAAGTTGCTATGTCATACACTTATGACATGTAAGTTGCTATGTCATACACTTTGTTGCTGTTTGCGAGCTCCTGATCCATAGTTGACTCTTCGTCCATTTCTTTCAAACTTTTGTCCGGGTCTAAAACAAAACATGTACACAGAAATAAACAGAAATATGCGTGAAGGGAGGCGTGTTAACTTTGTACTTCTTGATCGTGGTGCAAACTTGTCTTCTATTGTAAGTTGCTATGTCATACACTTTCTTGCAGTTTGCAAGCTTCTGGTCCATGGTTGACTCTTCGTCCATTTCTTTCAAACTTATCTCCGGGTCTAAAACAATACAGGTACAAAGAAATAAACAGAAATATGCGTGAAGGGAGGCTCGTTAAATTTGTACTTCTTGATCGTGGCGCAAACTTGTATTCTATAGTAAGTTGCTATGTCATACTTTTTGTTGCAGTTTGCAAGCTCCTGATCCATAGTTGTTTCTTCGTCAGAAGTGAATTCCAATATAGGAACGAGTTCAGGAGTTTCAGCGTCGTGAATAACAGTAATTCTGTTTCCTGCGATTGCGTCTCCTTCTTTTTCACCAAGGTAGACTTGATGTATTTTTATTTTATTGAAAAGTTGACACCAGGATTCAAAGTTGTTTTTTTTTCCCCTTGTAGGATTTCTGGGACCAAGTAAATCTCTGTCACTCTGTTTGATCATGTTAAATCTAGAAAGAAAAAGATGACAATGACAATCAAGCAATTTTTCTAAAAAAAGTAGTACAAAAAGATAATAAAAGAATTACAATTCGTTAAAAAATTTCAAGTCCCTATTCCGTATGCGAATGGTTTTCATTACGCACAGTGAAAATTTTTTGCATGTCGGAATCGGTAGTTGCTAGACCTTCATTCATATTCGTCATCTTTGAAAATCAAAAAATGTAGTTTTGGGCCAGCGTAGTCATCCAAATTTAAAATTTTTGTTCCCAAAAATTCTAACAGACTTTTAGGTTTTTCATAAGTTTTCGAAAAAAAATTCCGTTTCTGATGCTACAAGCTTTTTCAAAATTTTTTCATGTTCAGTATATTTTCCGTAAACGCTGTTCCAAATGATTCCATGAAGATGCTTTGTACACCAAGAAGATTTTATTTGGGTTTGAATAATTTTCTGGGAGAAAGAAAAGATTATCGTACAGTTTGCGTATCCGTATAAACTCCTAATTCTTTCACAATTTTGTTTTGAAAACTTTCAGTATCGAAAACAAACAGGCTTGTTTTTTTTTAGTTTTTTATTCTGCAGAATGTTGGGTGAAATGATTAACAATCAAATAATGCATACAAGGACGAAGCAAATATTTGAACAATTAAAATTGAAAATTAATCCAGTCACAGGACCAAGAAAACTTGAACTGGGGAGACTAGGCGCAAAGTAACAAAACTCAGGTATTTTTTTGTAGTAGATTTCAAAGATCCAGCAGATTCATGTTGAATTGCATGCAGTGTAAAGATTTTGGAGTTTGCAAAAAAATAAATACTACCAGGGATTTCCGTAATCAAGCAGACATCCAAAAGTAAAAGTTTGGCCCATTTCTTTCAAACTTATGTCCGGGTCTAAAACAATACAGGTACAGGGAAATAACTTTTTTGTATTAGAGAAAAAACCTTGCTTTCTAATCTCAAAAATTCTAAGAATTTCATTCATTTTCTGTACGTTCGTTTTCTACAATGGATTCGTCAATAATCTTACAATTTTTTGGAAGGTCTCTGGATAAACTAGTAGCGAGGGAAGAATTCCGAGCTTTTTTTAATTTTCTTCTCATTCTAATTAAAAAGATCAATTATTTTTCCTTTGGTTTCCGTTTCTACGACATTCTATAAATTCTATTTTTTTGGTATTGGATCGGTATCCTACATAATTTTTTCTTGTATCTTTATATGGAATAATTGTGAGTCTACGTCCATCTTTGGTTATTTTTGCAATTCTATAACGGTTAGAGATTTTGTCTGGGACTTTTCTTTTAGAGCAATGTAAAAAAAATTCCAAAATTTTGTGAAGTTATATTGTTAAATTTCTTTTAAAATCAGTATTCCAATTCATACAGTGTTTGAGTCAGTTTTTTGATTTTGTTCAAAGTATACTTTACATAGGCAACTTGTTTTATTGCTTCATTCTATTATCGGCGAAGAGTCGAAACTGAATTTTGGGAGGCTTGTTAACATTGTACTTCTTGATCGTGACACAAAACTTGCCTTCGTTTTCTATTGTAAGTTGCTATGTCATACACTTTGTTGCAGTTTGCAAGCTCCTGATCCATAATTGACTCTTCGTCAGAAAAGAATTCCGATATAGGGACGAGTCTAAGGTTTTTTTTTTCACCGCTGCAATTTCTTCTTTTTTCACCGAGATAGATGTATTGTCTGTTTTCGAGTTGTTCCAACTCAATTCTCTTGAATAGTTGAAAGCAGGAGCAAAGTAGTTTTCCCCTTGTAGGGTTACTGGGACCAAGCAAATCTCTCGTTCTTGTTTGGTTTCTGAGAAAACAATATAATTGGGACTAGTGAATTTTCTTGAAATAATATTGAGAAGCAAACTGATCAGATGAGGAGAAATGTGAGAAATGATATCGAGATTAATTGAAAAGGGAAGTAGAGAGAATGATTCATTCAATTAACCAAAAAAAATGAACCTGTAAACGTTTCCTAGAGTGGAATTGTGTAGGTGTTAGTGTTCCGATATAATTCTACAGTTCTCAGCTAAAGTCATTGTTCCAGATGGCTGCTGCAATAGGTCAAGCTCTTCCCAGCTTTCAGTTAGGTATTTAGATTATTGTAAAAAATCGCTCTTTATATCTGTTTCCCTTGACTTTTACGAAAAATATAGAGTAACCCATGATTATTGTGTCTCTACCCACATTTTTTACTATTAGTTGAAAAATTGTAAGTTACACATACCTCTGATTGATACATTTTTTAATCAAACTTTAAAAAGATTGGATAAATTTTAATTGAACCACCAAATTATCAATTGTCTTTATACTCTGTATGAAAACAGATTTTATTCGATTATTATTCCATCAATTGCCGAAGTTTTCAAAAAACTTGATTGCGCTGTTCATCACATTTTGAAAATGAAAGAAGCCGAGAAATTGTCAAGTGAAAAGAGTGTTACGCAAAAAATTTAAATATCATGGTTCAACGTTTCTCGAAACAGTTCGTTCAAAATTAAAATTATTAACATCATTCACACTGATTCTCCGTGGTTGGTACTTGCACTATATGATATTCCCTAAAGTCCCTACGCATCACTTCCACCATGTGCCAGACTTAGATTGGGATGGCCATTCGAGCCAAAAAACTTCAGAGACTGTTTTTTCTTAAACTATTACTAGATGAGGCGAGTACATAAGGTTTTGCACTGAGAAGATCATTTTGAACAATAAGTTAAGAAAAAATACAAGAATAAGACGGATGTAGTGCTAAGAGAGGAGGTAGTTGACAGTAGTTGAGATGAAATTAAAATGTTAAGAGCTGAGAGAGGAGGTAATTAAAAGTAGTTGTGTTGAAATTAAATTGCTTAGAGCTGAGAGATGAGGTAGTTGACGGTAGTATGTAGACATAAAGGGGGGTTTGTCGCAATTCTTGAGCAAACTGATAATATTTACGTCAAACTTTCATCCTGAAACTATTGTCGCTAAACATTCTAATTTTAATGCTTTCTATAGAAGAATAACTCTTTTGTTGGAATTCACCGGCGCTATTTACCCAGACATAAAGGAATGTTAATTAACTTGTGTACTTATACAATTTTGTTTACAACTTATTTAGTTAGTGTCTAGTCGAAGATTGAGTAGGCCGCTCTCTTTTGTCTGTCGAATTCACCCCCCGCGGCGTCGGTGCTTCTCTTTTGTAGTTGCATATTCGGTGCATTTAGTACTGTTATCTTGCTGTTAGACGGTTCGTTTATTGGACTCTTCATTTTTACATAACTTGTTACTTTTATATCGTAGAGATCAATTAGATCTTTGGCGCATTCTAGAGCTATCCCGTAGAAGGCCTGACTTGATGAGGTAGGTAACCACCTTGTTTTTGAGATATACATATTTCCGGCGGAATCGTTCCAGTTGAATTTTGGGTAACGGATAATCCACTTTTTATATCCCTTAAGTACAGATTTTCGGCAATCCTGATATTGTTCAATCGAATTAGTTGTAGATAGCGGCCGGTCACAGTAACGGGACCACATATGAGGTAGATCGATCGCCGCACCGGATTCTAGTATTTTTGGGAAGGCCGCCGATTGTCTAGGTAACATCTCGATTTTGTAGCAGGTTAATTTATATTCCATATATCGATTCTTTAAGTTTCCCCATCCACTCCAATCTGATGGTGAGGTAGTGATAACGGTTGGTTTATCCACGTACGCGCTATCCCAAGAGCCGTTACTAATGAATCTTTCGCTGTGATACCTGTACTTAAGCGAACGACGTTTGATACTACGTTTCCTACGGTATATAGTAGGTCGGCGACGATATTGGCGGCGACGAGCGAACCTATGAGTTAAGAGTTAAGGGTATCTTCATATCAAATTTGTGGGTTTAGCCAATTAGAATTGATTTTCCATATTTGATCTTTAGTCGTATCCAATCAGATATCAGCTTCCTTTTACTGAGTTTGTATATAACAGTCGAGTACAATCGGAAAAAATGTCAAATTTAGGATCTTTATACACATTTTTGTTTCCAATCACAATAATATTCATTTATGTTATGATGGTGTATCCAACAAGAGAACCTTTTTAAAAACTGAATTCTTCTAAAAAAGTAAAAATTTACACAAAAGCAATCGCAAAAAAAAACATGACCAAATTTTGTTCGCTGTCAAACTAAAAACCATTGCTGATTTAAATAACAGAAGAAAGAAAGTTATCACAATCAGCTTTTTCCACACTTTTTTTCATCATTTTATTTAAATTTTTTGTGTCTAATGAAAAACAATTTGCTGATTTTTGGGTAGATAGTCAAGTTTTTTGGTTTCAATTTAAATTTGAAAAGATAGCTCAAAGCTGATAAAATTTTCAAAACAAATCTCCGGAAATCTGATTCCAAACCTGATCACGCAGGGTTTCGAACTTTATAAATCTTTAGAGAACTGAAAGAATGAAAAAAAATAGCTGTGGAATTCTTAAAAATTTGGGTATCGGGTAGGGGATAAAATAAGTCTTTGATATTTTACAGTGCGACTTTCTGATTAATTTCAAACTTTCGAGAATAACAAATTTCTTTCCTAGTCAGGTGTAATCAAGCGGTAAAATTAGGGCTTTAATACGCAATACGTGGATCAAAAGTGAACTCTTTGATTCAGTAAGTTTCCCTAAATAAACTTTTACTTAGTCGGAGAAATCCCTGTCGGAGAACCAAATGGAGTTTTTTTTGTAGAGTAACTCAAGACATTTTTCAAATAATGAAAGAAACCAATTTTTAAATCAATTTTAAAATTGGTCAAATCTGATTGGTTGAAATCGAAAATGTTTGGTTACTTTCCTTTAAGCGACTGCAAATAAATTAAATTAATATAAATTTTTGTACGCTAAGAACAATCGTTCTATGCATTGTATAACTACTTGAAAAATATCACTTTTCCCCGAAAAATTCAAAGTAAATATAAATCACTGAATAATTTTTTGGGACATTTCAAATTCTTCACTTTGGTGAGTACAAAATAATATTTTTTTTGGTACCTTGTTATGCTTCCAGATTTAGATGGCGGTGCTTTACAGAAACGAAAAAGTGAAATGTGGGGACTGTGGCAAAGATAGCAGGCAAGCTGATAAAACACGACATGAAAAAAGATGCGCGAAAGGTGTTATTTTTTGTCCCGACTATAATTATTGCACTTACAATCAACAAAAAATGACTTATCACATGGCCAAGAAGCATGCTCCACCAACTTCCAAGCAATCAACGGTTAGCTCGTTTTGCGAAAAAGTGTTTCCGAGTTACTACTTCCTCCGTCAACATCAGAGAACAAGGAGTGAAACAACGGAAACCAAGCGATTTTGTATTGGACTTGGATAATGTTGTGGAGGAGGAAGGGGAAGATGGAGAGAAACTCAAAGAGGAGTTGAGTGCTTTCAACATTTTCTGGTGGATACAGAAGTGGAAAACGGAAGACAGAAGGTAATTAACTCAAATGCTAAAGTTAGATACCAAAATTGTCATCGAGAATGACAAGTTTGCTTCAGCCACAAAAATCAAAATTGATTTTGAATTTAATTTTCGTAATGTCGAAACGCGAGACTATCGGTATTACTACGCACACGAAAACAATACTTTGTATGAAAATTTGAATTTCACTATACAAAAACGGATTTGATTACAATCCAGTGAAAAGACGGAAAAAATGAGCAATGCAGCCAGGAACGCCAGACCACAAAGTGGATATTCAAATTGATCACTAACTTTACAATTTTTGCCGCTTTGCTCAAAAGCAATCCAATGAGATGACCGATTTTGTAGTACCTGAACCTTTACTACAATATTCGCACTTTGTCCCGACTATAATTATTGCACTTACAATCAACAAAAAATGACTTATCACATGGCCAAGAAGCATGCTCCACCAACTTCCAAGCAATCAACGGTTAGCTCGTTTTGCGAAAAAGTGTTTCCGAGTTACTACTTCCTCCGTCAACATCAGAGAACAAGGAGTGAAACAACGGAAACCAAGCGATTTTGTATTGGACTTGGATAATGTTGTGGAGGAGGAAGGGGAAGATGGAGAGAAACTCAAAGAGGAGTTGAGTGCTTTCAACATTTTCTGGTGGATACAGAAGTGGAAAACGGAAGACAGAAGGTAATTAACTCAAATGCTAAAGTTAGATACCAAAATTGTCATCGAGAATGACAAGTTTGCTTCAGCCACAAAAATCAAAATTGATTTTGAATTTAATTTTCGTAATGTCGAAACGCGAGACTATCGGTATTACTACGCACACGAAAACAATACTTTGTATGAAAATTTGAATTTCACTATACAAAAACGGATTTGATTACAATCCAGTGAAAAGACGGAAAAAATGAGCAATGCAGCCAGGAACGCCAGACCACAAAGTGGATATTCAAATTGATCACTAACTTTACAATTTTTGCCGCTTTGCTCAAAAGCAATCCAATGAGATGACCGATTTTGTAGTACCTGAACTTTTACTACAATATTCGCACTTGAACTGACTTTTATATAACAAAGTCAACGAACCATTCAAAGATCATCTGTGTCTTTTCCGAGCCTTGGCCATGTACATGAAGGGACACAGTGATCTCGACTCTCACACCTTCAGATACTTTACGGAATTTATAACATTATAACCTTGCACCTCTTGATTGTGGCAAAAATTTGTCTTCTATTGTAAGTTGCTATGTCATACATTTTGTTGCAGTTTGCAAGCTTCTGATCCATAGTTGACTCTTCGTCCGGAGTGAATATCAATATAGGAACGAGTCTAAAGTTTTCAGCATCGTGATTAGCAGTTTATCTTATTGCTGCGATTGCTTCTTCCTTTTCACCCATAAGACATGCTGTTTTTTTTCGATTTTTTCCAACTCATTTTTCTTGAATATTTGAAAGGAGGATTCAATGATATTTTTCCCCTTGTAGGCTACTGGGACCAAGCAAGTCTCCCAATTGTTGTTAGATTTTTTGAGAATTCAATATTATTGGGACTAGTTTCTTTTCTTGAGTATACTTTTGATAAGCAAACTGATCAGATGAGGAGAAATGAGAGAAATGATTTCGAGATAAATTGAAAATGGAAATAGACAGATTGAGTCACTCAGTTAACCATTAAAAGAATGAACCTGTAAGCGGAATTTTTGTAAGAAGTTTCTCAGTGTGGAATTGTGTAGATGTTGGTGTTCCTATATAAATCCACAATTCTCAGCAAAAACCATTGTTCCAGATGGCTGCTGCGATATGTCAAGCTTTTCCCAGGTTTCATTTCGATTATTGTAAGAAATCGCTTCTGATTTCCGTTCTGTTGTCTTTTATGAAAAATATATATTAACCCATGATTATTATGTCTCTACCCACCTTTTTTACTATTATTTGAAAAATTGTAGATTTCACATACCTCTGATTGGTACATCTTTTGATCAAATTTTACAATGATTGGATAAATTTCAATTGACATACCAAATTATCGATGGTCTTTAGACTCTGAATGAAAACAGATCTTATTCAAATGTTTTTTCATCAACTTGATTGCGCTGTTTATCTCATTTTGAAAAGGAAAGATGTAGAAAATGCATTGTAATGCAAAGAAAATACTACGCAAAAAATTCAAGCGTCATGGTTCAACATTTCTGGAAAGAATTCTTTTAAAACTCGAAATATTAACATGATTTCTTAAAAAACTGACTGTTTCAATAATGGTTACGGTTTAATTTTTTTTGACCAGATGCAAAAAATCAAGTTCCCTAAAATGTGTGCAAATTTGAAGCACTAAATTAATGTATATTCTAAATGTTTTTCAATGGTGTACATTGAACTTCTCATGTCCTCTCCTAATTAAAAGGAAACTGAAGAAATTAATTAAATAAACAATATTTATTTACAAAACATGATCAAATTGCTGTCGAGTAGCAGTAGAGTTCTGGATGTTCTCTATAGAACGCAAAGCTGGACAAGGTTCCATCGCTGGTAGTTGTTGTGGAGCTCGAGGCGTAATTGTTGTGAAGCCCTCATCTTATTCTATTGTGATGGGGTTTTCGGCTGATCCCATCTCCTCCTCCCGAGGAAAGAGGAAATTGTTGACTGGTTGAGCAATATATCTTGAGTCAGGAACATCGTGATAGTCCATCTCATTTTGTTTTGCAATCTGTGACATCATTCACATCATTCACACTGATTCTCCGTGATTGGTACTTGCACTGTCTGATGTTCGTTGAAGTCCCTTCGCATTACTTCCATCATGTGCCAGACTTTGATTGGGATGTCCATTTGAGCCAAAAAACTCCAGATACGGATTCTTGCAACTTAAATCAGGACTAGATCAGTAAGGTTTTGCACTGAGAAGATTGTTTTGAACAATAAAATAAGAAAAAAATACAAGAATAAGACTGATGTAGTGCTAAGAGAGGAGGTAGTTGACGGTAGTTAAGATGAACTCAAAATGTTTAGAGCTGAGAAAGGAGTTAGTTGACAGTAGTTAGGTTGAAATTAAATTGTTTAGAGCTGAGAGAGGAGGTAGTTGACAGTAGTTAAGTTGAAAACAAAATGATTTTGAGTTAGGAGTGAGGAGTACCTTCAAATCAAATGTGTGGACTTAACCAAATAGAATTGATTTTCCATATATGATTCCGTAGTCGTATCCAATCAGATATCCGCTTCCTTTTTTATTGAAATTGTATATAAAAGTCGTGTACAATCAGAAAAAATTCAAATTTAGGATCTTTATACACAATTTTGTTTCCAAACACAATAATATTCATTTAAGTTATGGTAGTGTAACCAACAAAAGAACCTTTTTAATGACTTAAAAGCAAAAATACATGACGAAGTTGTGTTAGCTGTAAAAGTAAAAAATATTGCTGATTAAAAAAACACAAAAAAAATCATGCAATCAGCTTTTCCACAATTTTTTTCTTCGAATTATTTGAATTTTTTGTGTCATATCAATGAGACATTGCTGATTAATGAGTAGACAGTCAAGCTTTTGATTTTGAATTAAATTTGAAAAAATAGCTCAAAGGGGATGAGTTTTTCAAAACAAATCTCTGAAAAGCTGATTCCAAACCTGATCATGCAGGGTTTTGAACTTTATAAATCTTTGAAGAACTGAAAGAATTAAAAACTTTGCTGTAAAATTTTTATTTTTTTTTGCGTATCGGGTAGGGGATAGAAAGAAACTTTGATATTTTATCGTGCGACTTTCTCAATAATTTCAAACTTTCTAGAATATAAAAATTCTTTCCTAGTCAGCTGCAATCCAGCGGTAAGTAAGTTTAAGGCTTTAACAAACAATATGTTGATCAAAAGTAAACATTTTTTTTAATTCAGTAAGTTTCTCTAAAAAACTTTTCTTAGTCGAAGAACTCTCTTTCGGACAGGGTAAATTTCCAAAAAACTGTGAAAAAATTAACAGTCAATGTCTATTTCATCAATTAGAAGATCAAATGTATTTTTTTCTTTGTCGTTGTAGAGTAACTCAAGGAAATTCAAGTGTTTTTTATAGACATTTTTCAAACAATGAAAGAAACCAAATATTAAATCAATTGTAAATTTGGTCATTTTTGAATAATTGAAATTGAAATTGTTTGGTTACTTTCCTTAGGGACTGCAAATAAATTAAACGTATACTGATTTTTTATGCTAACAAAAATTGTTCTACTCATTGTATAACTACTTGAAAAAAATCACTTTTTCCCCAAAAATTCAAAGTAATTATAAATCACTGGTAAATTTTTTGGGACATTTCAAATTCTTCACTTTGGTAAGTACAAAATAATATATTTTTTTGGTACCTTTGTTATGCTTCCAGATTTAGATGCCGGTGCTTCACAGAAACGAAAAAGTGAATTGTGGGGACTGTGGCAAAAATAGCAGGCAAGCTGATAAAGCACGACATGAAAAAAGATGCGCGAAAGGTGTTATTTCTTGTCCCGACTATAATTAATTCACTTACAATCAACAAAAAATGTTTTATCACATGGCCAAGAAGCATGCTCCACCAACTTCCAAGCAATCAACGGTTTGCTCGTTTTGCGAAAAAGTGTTTCCGAGTTACTACTTCCTCCGTCAACATCAGAAAAAAGAACAAGGAGTGAAACAACGGAAACCAAGCGATCTTGTATTGGACTTGGATAATGTTGTGGAGGAGGAAGGAGAAGATGGAGAGAAACTCAAAGAGAAGTTGAGTGCTTGTCATAATTTTCTGGTGAAAACAGAAATGGAAAATGGGAGACATAAGGTAATTATTTTTCAAATGTCAAAGTTAGATAACAAAATTGTCATGGAAAAGCTTGCAGAAGTCTTCAACAAGTTCGCTTCAGCCGCAAAAATCAATATTGCTCTTGGATTTGTTTTTTGTAATGTCGAAACGAATGATTATTGGTATTACTACGCACACGAAATCAATATTTTGTATGAAAAAAATGAATTTACTGTGTACGAAAACGGATTCGATTACAATCCAGGGAAAAGACAAAAAAATTGACCTTATGGAGCAATGCAGCCAGGAACGCCAGAATACAAAGTGGATTATCAAGTTGATCACTAACGTTACAGTTTTTGCTGCTTTGCTCAAAAGCATTCCATTGAGATGACCGACTCTAATGTACCTGAACCTTTTCTACGACATTTGCAATTGAGTTGTCTTCTATCTAACAAAGACAACGAACCATTCAAAGATCATCTTTGTCTTTTCAACGCATTGGTCATGTACATGAACGGACACAGTGATCTCGACTTTCACACCTTTAGATATTTTACAGAATTTATAATAAAGTTTGGTTATAATCCTAAAAACTTCTATGGAGCTTCCAATGAAGACGAACCTGTTGTCGAAAAAAGTGTTCAAAGAAACCATTTTAGTTACGTTTTTGATGTACAAGAGGGAGATTACGTGGTAGAATTGGCTCGTCGACTTATTTGAAGTTTTGACAAAACAGTCAAAACTTTGCGATTCAACAATTATGTCATTCATACGAATGATATAAATAGTTTTTTCGATGCCCTAGCTGTCATGGCTTTTTCAACAGGTTGATCAATTTCGATTGACAGATATCTTATGATTTGTAAAGATCGAGTGCAACACACTTATCTGAAGAAAGTATATACACTTCGAAAAACGCTATTTGAAAAGTTGGAAGGTTTCAAAATCATAGGTTCGAAAGATAACTTTTTATTCAACAACCTAGCCATTTTCGATCTTGACTCGATAAGAATTCCAACAGATGAACTAAAAGCTACCCAAACCTCATCCTGTATTGGAAAATACGTTATAATTTCAGTATCAAAATCGTCGAATCTGGTCATTGAACCGATTTTTCTTTATACCAAGGATCCGCAAGGTTTTATTAATGACTTTGTAAACAATCTTGATATTTTGGCTGAAGAAAAAATAAACCTCGAAATGAGAACTAAGTTGAATGGAAGATGTCGAAATCATCTAACTGAAATTTTTGAACAATGAGAAGAAAAAATAGATGACACAGAGGAGCTAATATGTCAACCCAGTTTTCAAGAATGCTAAAAAGTCAGGTGATTGATTTGAAAGAAATTCTAGAGAGGTATGTTAACACATTACCTGTATTTGGGTTTAACTGTGGAAGATATGATCTGAACTTGATCCAACGCTATCTTAATCAAGGATAAAGAAGTTGAACCAAAGAATCAATTTTATATCCTTCAAGTATGGAGACATACAGATTATAGATATCATAAAGTTTTTGGGTGGAGCAACATCTTTAGACTCCATTCTAAAAGCCTATAAAGCAAGTGATTCAAAAAATTTTTTTTCCCTATGAAAGGCTTGACAGTGCCGACAAACTCGAGAATGAAGAATTACCTCAAAACTAAGCATTTTTTCACTAAACTAAGAAGCAACAACCTTCTTGATAAAGACTTTAAGGATTATCAGAACTTGAGATGAAGTGGACTTGATGAGCAACGAGCACTGGAAAAAAATCAAATCAAGACAGTACCAGCATCCGAATGGGACCTGTACAAATATTTACAAGAGATATGACAGAACAAGGGAATGATACATGTAAAAGTTTATTGCATTGGTACAACTACAAAGGTGTTGTTCCAACCCTTGAAGCAGCGCAAAAAATTGTTCAGTTTACCATCAGAAAGAAACTGATGTGTTAAAACTTGGATGTACTCTTCCAAATCTGGCAGATATTTGTCTGCACAAATCAACAAATGAAATTTTCTAGCCATTTCGTGAAAGTGATAGATATTTGTTCGAGAAAATTTCATTTACCCGAAAAGCTGCAGTGAGCAAAATCATTATCAGAGATTTCTATGATATCTGCAAATTAATCGTTGGAATTGATGCGAGCCAGTTTTAACCCTGGTCAGTTTGTCAAGATATGCCATCAGGATTGTAAGCATGATGGGAATTTGATTTCGATAAGCAAAAATCAAGGCTAGACATAAGCGATCTTTCACTTTTGAGACTATGGTCATGTCGTGTTATCAAGAAACAAGACCAGAATGCAGAACTGAGAGCTTCAACACATCCGGAAACCGAAAACAAATTGACTATCTTATTGTAGATGGACATTCCGATCACTGCAAAAAAGTGTTTGAAGCTATGGGTCATTTTTACCAATTCTGTCTCGGCAGGAGACTCGTCTCTTTGTGAGGGATGAGGATTTTGAGCGAGGAAACAAAAGGAGACAGATGGATGACTTGAGATGGAGTAAATTCTCGCAAAAAAGAGGTGCAAAATCAGAGAGATGTGGTATATTGAGTGGTGGCAAAACTTCAAATCGATCGAAAAAATTAAGAATCATTTCCGACCCAATTTTCCCTAAAAATGACCTCTCTCTCCTAAATCTTCATAGAAAAAAAAAGGAGGGATTCCTTTATGGCTATATTCATTGTGAAATTGTTGTTCTAGACAAGCTGAAAGCAAAATTTTCCTTATGAGTGGCTCGACGGTGCCGACAAACTCGAGAACAAAGAATTACCTCAAAACGAAACTTTTTTTCACTAAACTTTGAGGATTATCAGAACTTGAAATGAAGTGGACTTGAGGAGCAACGAGCACTGAAAAAAAATCAAATCAAGACAGTACCAGCATCCGAATGGGACATGTACAAATATTTACAAGAGATATGGCAGAAAAATGGAATGATATGTGTAAAAGTTTTTTGCATTGGTACAACTACAAAGGTGTTGTTCCAACCCTTGAAGCAGCGCAAAAAATGTTCAGTTTAACATCAGAAAGAAATTGATATGTTAAAACTTGAATGTACTCTTCCAAATCTGGCAAATATTTGTCTGCACAAATCAGCAAATGAAATTTTCTAGCCATTTTGTGAAAGTGATAGATATTTGTTCGAGAAAATTTCATTTACCCGAAAAGCTGCAGTGAGCAAAATCATTATCAGAGGTTTCTATGATATCTGCAAATTAATCGTTGGAATTGATGCGAGCCAGCTTTAACCCTGGTCAATTTGTCAAGATATGCCATCAGGATTGTAAGCATGATGGTAATTTGATTACGATAAGCAAAAATCAAGGCTAGACATAAGCGATCTGTCTCGGCAGGAGACTCGTCTCTATGTGAGGGATGAGGATTTTGAGCGAGAAAACAAAAGAAGACAGATGGATGACTTGAGATGGAGTAAATTCTCGCAAAAAAGAGGTGCAAAATCAGAGAGATGTGGTATATTGAGTGGTGGCAAAACTTCAAATCGATCGAAAAAATTAAGAATCATTTCCGACCCAATTTTCCCTAAAAATGACCTCTCTCTCCTAAATCTTCATAGGAAAAAAGAAAGGAGGGATTCCTTTATGGCTATATTCATTGTGAAATTGTTGTTCCAGACGAGCTGAAAGCAAAATTTTCCTTATGAGTGGCTTGACGGTGCCGACAAACTCGAGAACAAAGAATTACCTCAAAACGAAACTTTTTTTCACTAAACTTTAAGGATTATCAGAACTTGAAATGAAGTGGACTTGAGGAGCAACGAGCACTGAAAAAAAATCAAATCAAGACAGTACCAGCATCCGAATGGGACATGTACAAATATTTACAAGAGATATGGCAGAAAAATGGAATGATATGTGTAAAAGTTTTTTGCATTGGTACAACTACAAAGTTGTTGTTCCAACCCTTGAAGCAGCGCAAAAAAATGTTCAGTTTAACATCAGAAAGAAATTGATATGTTAAAACTTGAATGTACTCTTCCAAATCTGGCAAATATTTGTCTGCACAAATCAGCAAATGAAATTTTCTAGCCATTTTGTGAAAGTGATAGATATTTGTTCGAGAAAATTTCATTTACCCGAAAAGCTGCAGTGAGCAAAATCATTATCAGAGATTTCTATGATATCTGCAAATTAATCGTTGGAATTGATGCGAGCCAGCTTTAACCCTGGTCAATTTTTCAAGATATGCCATCAGGATTGTAAGCATGATGGTAATTTGATTACGATAAGCAACAATCAAGGCTAGACATAAGCGATCTTGCACTTTTGAGACTATGGTCATGTCGTGTTATCAGGAAACAAGACCAGAATGCAGAATTGAGAGCTTCAACACATCCGGAAACCGAAAACAAATCGACTATCTCATTGTAGATGGACATTCCGATCACTGCAAAAAGTGTTTGAAGCTATGGGTCGTTTTTACCAATTCTGTCTCGGCAGGAGACTCGTCTCTATGTGAGGGATGAGGATTTTGAGCGCGGAAACAAAAGGAGACAGATGGATGAAGAGGTACAAAATCAGAGAGATGTGGGATATTGAGTGGTGGCAAAACTTCAAATCGATCGAAAAAATTAAGAATCATATCCGACCCAACTTTAACTAAAAATGACCTCCCTCTCCTAAATCTTCATTGGAAAAAACAAAGGAGAGATCCCTTTATGGCTATATTCATTGTGAATTTGTTGTTCCAGACGAGCTGAAAGCAAAAATTTCGTTATGAGTGGCTTGACAGTGCCGACAAACTCGAGAACAAAGAATTACCTCAAAACGTAATTTTTTTTCACTAAACTATGAAGCAAAAACCTTCTTGATAAAGACTTTAAGGATTATCAGAACTTGAGATGAAGTGGACTTGATGAGCAACGAGCACTGAAATAAAATCAAATCAAGACAGTACCAGCATCTGGATGGGACATGTACAAATATTTACAAGAGATATGGCAGAAAAATGGAATGATACCTGTAAAAGTTTTTTGCATTGGTACAACTACAACGGTGTTCTTCCAAACCTTGAAGCAACGCAAAAAGTTGTTTAGTTTACCATCAGAAAGAAACTGATATGTTAAAACTTGGATGTACTCTTCCAAATCTGGCAAGTATTTGTCTGCACAAATCAACAAATGAAAGCTTCTAAACATTTTGTGAAAGTGATAGATATTTGTGCGAGAAAATTTTTTTTACCTGAAAAGCTGCAGTGGACAAAATCATTATCAGGGATTTATATTATATCTGCAATTTAATCGTTGGAATTGATGCGAGCCAGATTTATCCCTTGTCAACGTGTCAAGATGTGCCATCAGGATTGTAAGCAAGATGGGAATTTGATTCCGATAAGCAAAAATCAAGGCTAGACATAACCGAACTTGCAATTTTGAGAACATGGTCAAGTCGTGTTACCAAGAAACAAGACCAGAATGCAGAAATGAGAGCTTCAACACATCCGGAAACCAAAAACAAATTGACTATTTCAATGTATATGGACGTTCCAATCCTTGCAATAAAGTGTTTCAAGCTATGGGTCTTTTTTACCAACTCTGTCGCGGCAGGAGACTTGTCTCTATGTGAGGGATGAAGATTTTGAGCGAGGAAACAAAAGGAGTTAGATGGATGACTTGAGACGGAGTGTATTCGCGCAAAAAAGAGGTACAAAATCAGAAAGATATGGGATATTGAGTGGTGGCAAAACTTCAAATCGATCGAAAAAACTAAGAATCATATCCAACCCAACTTTTCCTCCAAATGACTTCTCTCTTCTGAATCTTCATTGGAAAAAATAAAGGAGGGATCTGTTTATGGCCATATTCATTGTGAATTAGTTGTTCCAGACGAACTGAAAGCAAACTTTGCTACTTTTCCTCCAATTTTGAAAAAAACACTGAAAATGGAAGAAATAATATAGGGGAAGGTTTGCAAAATTAAGCCATTGAAAAGGAATATTTAGGTATCCCGAGCGAAAATTAATATCTATTTGCAAACTCAAAAATGATTCTATCATTACTCCTCTCTTCAGTTTATAGATCGAAGTTGGCTTACAGTTTACAAAAGCTTACCGCTTTGTACAATATTCCCCTCGAAAACGCCTCAACAAGTTTGTCCAGTCAGTTGTTGATGCTCAAAGGGAAGGAGATGAGAAACTTTTATCATGAGTTGTTGCAGATACTCTGAAACTTTTAGGTAATTCATCCTACGGTTGTCAGATTATAAAGAGAGCGAAACATACGATAACAAAGTATTTAAATGATGAGAAACACACAAAAAAACTAATGAACACTATACAAACGATTGGACAACGATCAGAAAGATTTGCAAGAGATTGAGTTACTAAAGTCAACAATTGAGCACAGAGAACCGATAATTGTCGGTTTTTTCTTTCTGCAGTATGCACAGCTGAGAATGCTTGAGCTTTTTTTCAAATTTTTGACAAGTTTTTATGATGTTATTAAGTTTGAGGAATTAGAACTGGACACGGATTCGTTGTATTTAGCTCTTGCTGAGAAAAACTTGTGTGATTGTGTTTGTCCGGAGAAACAAGATCACTGGGTAAAATTGAGAGAAAATGATTGCAAGATTCAGTTAGAGCAGATTGAAAACAAACTTTAATCACGAAGATCTTGTAGCGTTCGCAAAAAACACAATAAACGGGAGCCTGGACTGTTTAAAGAAGAGTTTAGGTGTTCAGAGAAGCTATGTTTGTATAGCAAGACTTAATGTTGCTACGGTAACATATCAGACAAGATGAAATTTAGCAGCAAAATATCAAATAAAAGAGTTCTAGAGGAATGCGGCGATGGATCTATGGCAAAACACAGGAAAGTATTCGGCGAAACATTAAATTTTTTATCCAAAAACAAAGGATTTACACTCATACGAGCAAACAAAGAAGGGATTAGGTTACTTTTTCCCTAACCGGACGACGGAATTTACGACGACGGAATACACGACGACGGAATACACATAGAACCTCTAAACTTGTCATAAAATGATAGTGTAGCTGCTTTTAATTCGCTATTTATTGATTAACTGTTATTTTGTGGTAAAATGATTATAGCAAGCAGTAATTTATATACTCCATCTTTTGAAATTAATTATTTTTCTCAAAAAAGATTTTTTTTCTTGAAGTTTCACTAGGTTTCAGCAAAGTTCCAGGTAGATAGAGCACTGTTTTAAAAATTAACATCATCAAACATAGTAGATAATAAGTCCCATTACATCAAATCTTATCGTGCTTCGAATTTTTCGAAAAAATTTCATTCTTTTTCCTAAAAAAAATCTAACTTTTTGCGCATCTTACCAGTTAACATGATGCCAAAAAACCACCTTTTTTCATAATCTAAATGTAATACACCAATCATACTCACCAATTACAGATGTTTGCGAAAAAAACTTAAAACCAACAAATACCCTTTCTCTTACCTTTCTCTTATCATCACACTGAAACCTTATCATTCCCTATCTTAACAGACTGGGAAATCTATAGCCTATCCTAATACACTAGATAACCATTTCACTATCCTAATACATAGGCGGCTGTATTATGTGAGTAATTCCTATTGTGATTGTTTGAACAATTTTTTTTGCAGTTGTTTCATGAGTGTCTTGAGCGATCGATTGAGCAATATCAATTTCAGTTATTGGAATATGATCGTTTTCTTTATTACTTCTGTAAGAGTTATATCTTGATTAATTGTTTTTGCAGTGGTCGTTTTGACTATTTGATCAACTATATTTATTTTGTCAAAAAAGTTGTGAGTTTTGGCTATCTGAGGATCTTCCGCAAAAATTGTTCGAGAATGGTGATTTCAACCTGCTGTTACTGTAGCCCGGTGGGAGTGGTCGTTCTGAACTGTTGTTGCATTGAATTTTTTCGTTTGGTAAAATTTGATCCATCCTTTTTATTTTTAAAAAGACTTTTTGTTTTGGTTCGTTTTGTTTTGATGGCTGATTTGATTTTTTTTGTCTGCACTCAGCAAAACTGTCCGTATTTGTTTTTAATTGAGGGTTTTTCTGAAATCTGGGATTTTTCATATATATTTAGAGTTTGTGCGATAATTTCTGCTTATTCATTTTCGAAGTCTTGATTGTTTTTTATGTGTGACGTAGTTGTCTACATGTTTTTGATAGTTTTTTTTTAGTTTTTCCAGTATCATAGTGATTTATATTTGTTGTAAATTGTCTACGAGTTTGTGGAAACCTATGTACTATTCGCAAAATGGTGATTCACATCTGATGCTCTCTTTTTTATTGCTATTCTCCTAATTGTGGGGCTAAAATCATCATTAGAATTTCTGTCAATTTTGTTTAATTTCATCATAGTGTTTGCTTAGAGAATATGCCTTTCCCACCAAAGTTTCTAGTCTTACAGCGAGTTATTTTTAGTTTCATTTGGAAGTCTGCAAATTTCATTGCATAGAACTCTTTGATGTTGTTTGTTTTTTCCAGCGGCAAAAATGTTTGAAAAATCTCGTGTTTCCAATCGGATATATTTTGTTTGAGTAAAAATGAAAAAATTTTGGCTGAACCGTCGAGTGTGGTTTGCATCAGTGATGTACGTCTATGAATCCAATTTTTGTGAAGTGGTTTGTTTATAGGTTTGGGCCTATATTTATTATAAGGTTAGCTGTGGCAGCTTTTAATTAAATTTCTACTGAATATTCAGGATCTCGTTCTGCGAAAATCTTATAGATGATCCACCCATGAGGTATGTATTCATTGTCATTTTAAGAAACTCTGCTGTGTTTGGTGTTTGTTTAAAGTGTGTTAGTTTAATTTTGGTACTTTCACTATTGAATGTCGAGATGTTTCTGGTTGAGATACATAAATTTGTCCATTCGTTTCTAGTATTGAAATTTAATTGTATACGATGAAGAAGAACATCATTTGTAAAGATTGAGTTTGCTCTTTGCGGTTTTAGACTTTTCGGGATGTTGGACATTTTGAATTCATTCCGTAAATTTGTTGGAGAAATCTAACTAAAAATCATCATCTGCCTGTATTCTATTTGGTGGTTGATTACTCTGATTTCTTGGTCTAAAAACATAGATTGTTGGTTATAGTGAATATGCCACAATGTGAGGTTATTTTGCTTTTATCAGGTAAATAGTGATCCAGTACTTGTCTTTTTATTTTAATTTCAAGAAACTCTTTTTTGCATGGAGTGTTTTTTGAAACAATTTACAACCAACTTGTGGAGAAAATGAACCTGTCCTCTTGACGGGTCTCTTGTTGGTCCGATGAATATTGGGAACATAGAGTCATCGTAGATGTTTTCGTCTCATCGAATCTTTTTCATGTGGTATTGTGGCTATTGCTTAAGTTTGAATGTTTCTTTTTGGTTGATTCCAGTTATATAATCGTATGTTTTGTGTTTTGAAAACTTTTTATTTGATAACTTGTTTTTTGTTTAGAAATTATAATTGTTTTTTTAATGTTTAATTCATCTGATGTTGCCTACTTTTTGTTTGTGTGGCGTATTAACGAGATCAAACCTTCAATCTTTAAATTTTTGTTCGTTTGTTTCCCAAGTTATCTCTTGATATAAGTGTTAGAATAATTGGTGCAAAGTCCAGGTGGCAGTTTCTAATTACTAAACAGCTAGTTCCTACAATTTTTGTGAGGTTATTTTAACCATCGAGGTACATTGTCGCGGCACGACGGGTTTTGGGGAGAGAGTACATTATTTTGTAGAAGGATTTTTTCCTGCTCGCAAAACTGTGCCATTTTAAAGATCTAAGTAAACTCGATCTTTCTTAATTTGTGTTTGATATGAAATTGAGGGTTTGAGAAAAGTACGTGAGTCTACAAGGTTCAGGTATAATTAGAACTCCAGTCGATCATTAGATACTATTTTTGTTTCTATTAGATCTAAAGTCTGATCTAGGCCTGAATCAATCAAGAATTAGGGTTCAAGTGAAGAATGAGTAATCGAAGTTCTTCACTGTTTAGCTTAATTTAAATGGTTAGTTTTTGGAAAAAATTTAGTTAATCATGGATTGTAAATAAGGGTTGAAAAAGAATCGACGTTCGGAGTCGTTGAAAACTAGTTCAGGAGATGGGGTAATTTTAGAAAAAGAGACAGCAAAGACCATGTTGATCTGGATGTTTCAATTTTAATTACGAGTTGAAAATTAAAGTTTAATTTTAAGGATAATGCACAAAAATCCAAAGATAACCTTATTGATCTGAATTTTTAAAAATTAATTACGATTTGTAGACTTGATGATCCGGTTTTAATTAATAATATTTAAAACGTTTGCTAAGTTGAGCAAGACTATGCCTTGATAAAATTAAAGTAGAAGGTTTAAGGATTTAAATCGGTTGATTATCCAAGAAAAACTTTGATAATTCTGATTTTAAACAAGGTTAGTTGTTTTAAATAATGTTTTGTTCGTTTAGAAGACTAACAACAACGACAGAAAGAATTCTCTGAAAGGGCAGTGAACTTTTTTTGTATAACTAATCATAAATGCTTTCAAATAACTAATGTTTTTAATATTTTCTTTGTTCAAAAAATAGAAACCTTTAAAGGTTTTAACAAAATTACTGCAGATTTTATAATTTTGAGGTAGATCGAGATTTTATAGTCGACTAGGTATTTGTAGTGAACTGGTTTCAGCGTTAATTTTGAATTGATTGTCAATTTGGTTTATCTTTTGTTGAGCGTTTCTTATCTAATTTGTCAAATTTTTTCAGTTTTTTTCTTTCTGTCTGTTTTTGTCAGTTTTTGTTTAGCTAAGTCTAAATTCGTAGAGGTCCTCTTCGAAATGGAGTTGTTCCCACCGGGTTGGCTTTTTCATAAGGTAATTTTAGATAAGCATCACCGACTACTCGTCACTTTTTTCGGCCGAATTGATTTAGTAGTAGTAGTAGTAGAATAGGCTTCAGAGCATTAGATCTAGGGAATTTCACCCCTTTTACAGTCCATGTTTTATCTCAGCTTGTTGTAAACATTGCAGTTTCCACATCTGCATAAGAGTTTCCATGTACATTTGTTGACTTCACTGTACATTTTTTTGAAGTGTTTCTGGTATATGTAGGTCAGAGTCGCTTTGCTTGGTCTAAGGCTGAAAGTTGGGCAGGCTCGGATAAGACAGTTGTATAGATGTTTCACTCGTCTGAAAAAGTTGTCGTCCGTTTTTTGCAAGCGGCTTTTTGGGATTTGGAATTCGCCTCTTGATGACTGTCGGGTGATTTCGCATGATTCAGATGGTTTTTGTTCTATTTCTACATCGTAACGATTTTCAAGCAGGGCTATTAGTATTAAAATGTCGTGCATTTCCATGTATAGGTTCAAAGGAAGAAGTTTCAGGTCCTTCAGTCTTTCAGTATAAGTTTTGCTTGTCACCAAAATCCATTTTGTTGCTAACTTTTGAACTCGTTCGAGTTGTTCCATGTTCGATCTGCTAGGAGTCCATGCTTGGGATGCGTATGTTACTATGGGTACTACATACCCAGTACATGCGTTAAGCCTGGTGGTCACACTGTTTTTCATAGTCAGACTTCGTTTAATCTGGAAGAGAGCACTTATTGCTTTGGATGTCCGACGAGAGTAATTTTCGTTCCATGTGAGCTTGTTGGACACAATCAGTCCTAGGTCACGCTGTGAGTTTACTGAGGAAAGATTTTGGTTCAGGAGACTAGCTTTTAACTCACCTTTGATGCTGAGGAGCGTTGATTTTTCGATGTTGGGTTGCATTTTGTTTTCATGTAGCCATTTCTCTATTTTCAGAGTTGCAGTGTCAAGGGAAGTTTGATTTAGTAGAATGGCCTTAAAGTCATCTGCGTACCCAAAACTGTTTGTGTCATTCATGGTTTCAGGTAGATCGTTTATGAAAAGTAAGAACAGCAGCGGTCCCAGAATTGAACCTTGCGGAACTCCACTGGTGACTTCTTTTAGGGTTGAGCTACAGTCTTCAATCTTAACGCATTGCTTTCTGTTGTTGAGGTATGAATATATCAGTGACAGCAATTTCCCGCCAATTCCAAAAATTTTGATCTTCGTAAGCAGAATATCATGAGGTACAGTGTCGAATGCCTTGGCAAAATCCAAGTACAGAACTGCAAGTTCTTGTACATCCTGTTGATCGTTCAATTCGGATATTCGGTCAAAAAATAGAAGAAGTTGAATTGTGGCGGATCTACGCTACCGAAATCCATGTTGACTTTCATGTAATCTGTATTTCACTTTAGTATAGAGTTTGTCAAATATTATTTTTTCAAGCAATTTTGAGCAGCAGCAGAGTAGGCTGATTGGTCTATAGCAACTGACATCGGTTTTACTTCCTTCCTTGGAAACAGGGTTTACTTCACTAATTTTCCATATTTCAGGAAAAATTCCTTTGTTAAGGCAGGTTTGAAATATAAGGGTAAGTGATTTGCTTAGAGTTTTGTGACATGATTTTAAAATGAGATTGCCAATGTTGTCGTGTCCCATTGATTTATTGACATTAAGTTGCCTCATTATTTCACTAACTTGACTTTGGTCAACAATAAATCTATTCAGCTCACTTTTTGGAAAGAGGATACCGGTTGATGTTCTTTTGTGCCAAACACGCTAACGAAATAGTCATTGAATAATTCACATTTTTCTCTTTCATTTGATGATTCAGTGTTTCCGTATTTGACCATCGAAGGAATTGTTGGGGTCCTGCGTATGCATTTAAGGTATTTTTGAATTTTGCTGAAAGTTCTTCCTTCTAGGACGGTTTTTTCATATTCCGCTAGGTCATCTTCGGAAGACCTTTGAATATCTTTTTCAAGTTTTTTGATCTTTAATAGTCTTTCGAGACCTTGTTTTGGTTTTCTTTTCATTGTTTGAAGTTTTTTGATGAGGTGGGAGGTGGCTGGCGTGATCCAGGGTTGTGACCTTGATCGATGCTCAGTTATTCTAGGTACAAACTTTTCTATTTTTTCCCACAGCCATTCGTACCATTGTCGGATAATTTCGTTCACGTTACTGTAGCAGTACGGGATAAACGGTTCAGTTTCTATTGAAGAATTTAAGCTGTCCCAGTCTGCTCGTATGAAAGCGTATCGATGATTTGTTATTTTTGGAAGGTTAATTCAGCTAAAGGCGGCAATTGTGGTGTAGAGTGGTTTGTGGTCAGAGAACTGACTAGTTAGTTTATCTCGAATATTCCTGTCGATTTGACATTGTGAAATTAATTCTGGATTGTCGCAAAGCAGCACGTCTAGTTGAGTTGGTGCATGTTGTGAAAGATTTAGTTCAACTAATTTGTCCAGTAGTTGTTTCTCGTATATGTCAGATGAGGAGAGTGCTTCCCAGTATGTTTGTCAGAAGTTGATGTCACCGGTGAGTATTAAGTCACAGAGGTCATTTTTGTTGGCTAGTTTGAGATTTGCCATTTCATTCATCAAAGTTAAGAAACTTTCAGTCGACCATTGGTATGTGCTAGGAGTGGGTGCTTTATAAACACAGCTTTTTGATTTGTCTTACCCAGATTTGACTTGTCTTACCCAGATTTGTCTTTTGATTTTGTCTTACACAGCTTTCAATTGTCTTACCCTCATTGGAGTTCAATGAACAAAAGTCGATTAAACTTGGGTTTTACTGTCAATGTCCACAAAAGTCTACAAAATTGGATTAAAAGTAATTAAAAATGGTTTATGATATAAGTATTTTTTGAGGAAACAAAATCCATTCTTATTCCACTATAGTCTTTTTTCTATTTTGTGGACACTAAACTGATTTAAAATCGATTTTTCTCACTTTGTTTAGATGCGAATTTCAACGCCCAATAAGTCTTTTCTTCGTTTTAAGCTAAAGTTGATTAGTTTCAATTATTCAAAAAAGTTTGATAGCTTCGTTTCTTTTTTATGTTACTCAAAAGCTGAAATTTGGTAATTGCATCAATTGCCCGCTTCTATTCCCTCCAATGTTTGCCCCTTTGTACCCTTACACCCGCCATCCCCCACCCGAACCAATCCCAACCCTACCCCCACCTGAACCAACCCCTCCTCCACCAAATGAATCCCAACTGAACCAACCCCCTCCCACACACATACATACACACGCTCACCTGAACCAGATCAGAGGGTGGGGTGATGCTCAAGTGGATGGGGGGACTGTTGGTATAAGTGCGGGGATAGGGTGATTCAGGTGTGGGCAAAGAGGCAAACGTTGGAATGGGAGTTGTAAGGGAGTAAAGGGCCAAATATTAGGAGGGAGAGGTCAGCAAAATCTTTTTGCAGTTTGAATTTAGGTTTAGAAAAGGAGTAGGATGTGTACTCACTTTGCAAAAGTTTTGCATTACTCATTTCAAATTGACTTTGTACTTGTTTTATAATCCACTAGAATGCATTTCAAATGAATTATGATGCATTTTGTTTTTGCCAGAAAAATTGGATTTATACTCGTTTGTCAATCCAATTTTGTTGTTGAAACCTAACATGGGAGTCGATTGTTGTGACAATGTTCAGACCACAAAATCCATTATGATCAATTTTTTTTTTTCATTTTTCTTAGATGCGGGTAGTCTAATACTGATCCTAATCTTACTCTAGTCACAATATATCTATTATTTGGTATTCTTGCTATTTTAGAAGCGAGGAAGGGCAATGGTTTGCTAAGTTAATTTTATTCTTCTCTGGCTGGAACTACTAATAGTTTCAGCCTTACAAACTATTATAAGTTTTAGTCAAGGATCATGTTGTTTAATTCTAAGCGTTTTACAGTGATAGTTATCAAGAAAGTAATTGGATATATTAAATTTGTGTTGTTAACTGGTTCCAATACTAACCTAATCTGTCTGCAGTGTCTCTTTTCTCTGCCTCCTTTCTTCTCTGTCTCTCTCTTTCTGCAGTTTCTTCTGCCGCCTTTTCTTGTCTTATTTGCCTCTCATTTTCGGCAGCTTCTCTTCTTCTCTGCCTCTCTTCATCTTCTACCTCTTTTCTCTCTCGAGCTTCTTTATGTGCGACAACCGTAAAGACCCCCCCTAGGAAGTTGGTCAGAGCGTCGTAAGTGCAATCGCGTTTGCGCGCATCTGCGATGTCGACAAGGGTTGAAATGGGTTCCAGGTGCATTTCTGTGGTCAGCATGCAAGGCTTAATCGTGAGGGAGTTGCGCCATTGGTCCATAGCATGACCATCCTTTACAGTGTCCTTTTTGTGAAGTTCACGAGCTCCACCGTTCCAGATTACAGTGCTAGATGCCAAGACTGAAGTTGCGCTGAAGTTTGTGAAGTTATCATCTCCGACCTCTATGGAAGAATTTACGTCAAAAAAACCAGGGCTGAAGAATGCCACTAGGGCTGCTTGAATGGAGCTGATATCCGTGGTCTGACCAGCCACAGCTGTGGACCTAACTTTCATTTCCAATGAACCTCCACCGTACGCTTTGCTTACCACAAAGTGGCCCCATCGATTGAAAAATCGCTCAAACTTGCTGCGACAGACTTCATTGTTTATATCAAATACACTGGGAAGTTTTTGTACTTCTTCTTTGAAGGCTGCCGTTAGTTTTACATCAGGGTGTCGGAAGTTTCCTATACTCGCTTCAAAAAGACGCTCCTCGATCAAGTATGACATTTCGTGACTAGAACTCAGACTAAACCCTGCTTTACTCGCGAACGAGAAAACATTAAAGTCAACGTCCAAAGAAATGTTCAGATGAGACAAGCGATTCTGGACTAATTCGATCTTAGATCTGTATTGGTCCATGTACGTCTCTGTTGCGCTCAGTGCTTTTACTTCGACTATTTTTGGAACAGTCAGTCCAAACTTGTTGGACTTGGATCCCGAATCAAAGATTTTAGCGGGAACGCACGAGTCGGTCAAAATGTTGTAACCTTGTCCCACAATAAGTGTCGAATCTGCTGTTAGGTCGAAGCAGTCGTTCTTGACACCTAGCTCCGTCAGAAATTGTTCACCAGTCGGAGTAACATCGGTATCTATTTTGAGGTTCAGTCCCTTTATGGACAAGAACTTCAAGTCATCCAGCCTTTCAACTCCTAATTTTTTAATCTGACCGGCAATATTTTGCACTTCAACGGCGGCTTCCGCGCTTGGAGCCTTACCGTCAGTGATGAAATCCTGCGCTCTTTGTATGATGGGATCCGCAATACCACCTTCTTGAGCATTTGTGAAGAACTCAAGAAAACTTTGTTCATCTTTAGAAAGTGTCTCTGCGCTTGAATTTTTTGCTAAAACTTCATTTCCAATTTTGACCTCTTTGTTGCCTTGTCGAAAGGCTGCGTTGAATATGATGAGACCGTATTCGTCTCCGTTTTTCTTGAACACTTCTTCGCAAGCTTTGTACAAGTTGCGCACTTGTCGCGTTCCATCAGGGAGCACCGTGTAATCTCCATTAATCTTGAGGTCTTCAAGGTCATTCTCAATTGCAACCACGGGTGCGTTTACCTCAAGAAACTGAAAAATTGTTTCTCTGACGACCTGTTTTTTGCTCTCGATGTTTCTAGAAAACTTATGTTCGCTCTCTCCCAGTGCAGTACACCAAGTGATGATCGCCACAACATTTGGTTGCTTGGTGTCAATCAGTTTGAGTTCCCTCAAACATCTTAGGGATTTAGCGAGATTACTATTTGGGCCCTGTATGCGAGGGTCTGTTGCCTGGATCAAAACAAAAACCAGGTTAGGTTTTTTCATTTGCATATGTGTCTCGTAGAACTTCTTGATGGAGTAGAAATTACATGCATCCTGTTTGCTACCGTCAGTATCATTGAATCCAGGAGTATCAACCAATCCTAGACGTAGTCTAGTGACATCATAGTTCTGGGAATCCGCTTCCAATATGTACTCAGTTGTAGTTCGTGTTTCAGACGCGCATGCGCTTGTTTTCGCAAATGCTACTGACTGCGATTCTTTCAAGTTGAACAAATGATTCAAGGTACTCGATTTACCAACCCCAGAAGTCCCGACTAGAAGAATTGAGGCCCTGTCGATGTTTCGATTTATCTTGAAGCTTTTATATATGTGTTTGATAAGATCAGCTCTGGGCGATGAGTTATCTTGTTGACCCGGAGATAAGAGGCCTAGTTTGAGTGCCTCTTGTTTCAACTCGCCCTGGGTCCTCGGCGGAGGAGTCATGGACTTTGCTTTGCTTCAAAAAGGAAAAAAATTAGAACCAAATGAGCAGAAAGTTTTAGAGTACGAAGTGTGGTATAATACTGAAACTGATTCAGTCTTTTTGAAATCTATAAAAATGTTTTAGAAAAAGCTTATGGCGTCGAAATAAATTGGTACTGTTTTTGCTATTCACATCCAAAAGAGCAAACAAATAATTTTAAAGGATTGTTTCAATATAATTTCCTTGCGAATCAGTATGAATTTTTTACTGAATACTTGCAAGGCAGTATAATAAATCTTACAATATTTTTGAAGCTACAAGCTCGAAACATTGCTCTGTGCCTTATGATCTTTACCATCGGGTATGAAAGGTGCAGAAACATGTCTTTTAATACAATAGATGTATTTTTAAAATAAAACAAACAAATTTAATTCCACTTTAAAATGTGAAGATTGGTATTGAAGTCCGCTTAACTTGAAATATATATTTTTTGAAATGTAAAAGAAAGCTCAAAATAGTCAAAATTGTAAAAATTAATTTTGATTGTAGTGTAATTTGTTTCACTCCCGTCACATGCCTCGTAGAATAAAAACAAGAAACGCTAAAGTGGGTTAATTATCCTCTAAAGTGAGAAGTCCAGAGTGTCCTACTCATAGAGTATTTTCGAATGAGTTATACCGCCTTTTAGTCACGCTATCTTATTTTTGGCCGGGTAGATTCGATCAACCTCTTAGTCTTATACCGATCCTTATATTACTCTTATTTTTCCTGGTCTCAAGAGATCTAGTTTATACTGATATTTTTACGAGGTTAGAGGAGAAAAAGAGGCAACTGATTTGTAAGTTAAATTGTATTTTCTCTGACTTAAACTATGAATAGTTTCAGCTTTACATTTTATCACAAGTTTTAGCAAGGGATCATGATTGGTTACTTCTAATCAATTTACAGTGATAAATATCAATGTATATGAAAACAATTTAAATACTTGTTTCAAAAGTGAGGGATATATGGAGTATCTTCTATTTTCTTCTAGGAGAGAGTTTTGGATGCTTAGGTCAATGAAGAACTTAGTATTCATCGTGAAGAACTTGCTGTTGAGAGAAATGGAGACTAAGAGATTTGTTGTGAACAAAAAGATCGTATTGAATTTGCAGATTTGTGTCAATGCGGTGTCGGTTTAATAAGTTAGAGTAAGACTATTTGCATTCTCAAATATTCGTTCGTATTTAGTGATCGAGTAGCGGGACAAGTATTGACTTCTCTGAGTAAAGCGCCAAGTGACAAGGATCAATACGTGTGAGTTCAATACCGATTTGGCCAATGTTCTTTTTCAATGAATAACTTTGCTGCGATATTGATTTCATAATTTATATCGTGCAATTGTTGTGAATGTTATTCCATAGTCGGATTTTTCTTGAGTTTTTATCTCCCTTTTGCTGCTCGTTTTTGCTCTGTGATGTTTTTTTCAGTATAAATCTGCACTTTTAGAGATTCAATTTTAGTTATCATTCTGACTTGTTATTTTCGCTGAAGCATTTTTAGCTGGTGATTTTAAAGAGTTGCTCACACATGAGGTTTGGCAAAAGAAATAGTGAGCTGTGTGTCATAAGCTTAGTTGTAGCGCGGTGGGTACAACTAAATATTGTCAAAAACCTTAATCGGAGAGAGATATGTAGGGCGATATTTTTCTCCATTGAGTTGAATGTAACACTTGATGTCTTTTAAATGACCACTACAAGCCTGTGCGTAAAAAACGGGAAAAAAATTGATGTTTTGCTGAGTTTTCTGAGAATTTTCTTTGATGAGTTTCGTTGGGTCGTGTCCTTTACAGAGAGTATTTCTTGAGTTTGTTTTGTTCTGAAGTGATGTTGTGTTTCAGATATAGAGTATGTTTCTATAGGTTGTAAATGAATTTGGAGTTTATGGCTAATGCGCGTATGCTTTCTGATAAAAACTTTTTCAGAGATGGCATCAGTGCGGGATGTGGTGTGAGGAGACATAATTTGTGGCAATAATTTGATTCAAATGGGACTGCGGTATTTCAACCGTATTAAAGGAAAGTTTGAATTGAGTGAAAGCTGTTCAAAGATTTGTTATCAGTTAGTCAGCCAAGCTTGAAACTCAATTAGTCACTATCATCATCTTGCAAAGCTTGCTCAAAAGTATAAAAGCGTGCTTGAAACCCGGGCAATTCAGGGGGCGAGTAGGATATTTTACAAATTTAAGCACACACAAGAAGGTTAGTTCAACTTTTAATCTAATACCCATTTTTACATTCAAAACATTGTATGGCAATTTTACTGCAAGAATACGATTTTTTTTCTTTATTAAAAAAAAAAATTATTTTACAAAAACAAATAGCTGCAATTGATTAGCATCATTGATTAAAAAACTTTTACAGACTTCTTTTCCTTTTGATATTTTGATTTTAAATTTATTGTTGAATTCTGAAAGAAAGGTTGTAATGTAAACTTATATAAACGGTTTGAAAAAATTAATATAATAATTAGTAAATATTAAAGTCGCAGTTACCTAGAATCTTGATCGGAGAAAAATCCATTTGGAAAAGTAAGTTCTAGAATAGCTGATTGCTTTATCAGTTCATAAGCGTTGCCAACATGTTGTTTTTTTTTCTAGTGCGTAAAAATAGTCAAAGAATATATAATTTCTTGAAAGTCTGAACTTGCTCTGGCAAAACAGAGATTTCATGTGAGAGTTTTTAACTAATTTTTTAAGTCTTTGTGCCGTAGACAACTTCTATGAGTGGTCATTGATTAGGTGTATAATATCATGCGTAATGGGGCGAAAATCTTCAGTGAGGAAAGTGTTGGCGAGGTTGGAAAAAAAAACATCTGTCTGACAGTATCGTAGTTACGAAGGTTTCCGTGCATGTTAGCACTTTTTATGCAATATGAGAAGCGTAAGAAATAGGGTGATATGTGTTCAGAGTTTATAAACAACTATCGTTGCAATAGGCTATCTGAAGGTAAGCAATGTAGGAATTGTCTTTGTAAAAAATCATAATTAGTGTGCAAGCGGGTTCTTTTTGTTTTTAACATGAATTTACATGAGCAGATAAAATCACGATAATTTGGGGTGAGGAAGCTGAATGTTAATTGAAAACTATCAAATCGACTAAATTAAGATTCATAGGTTTTTATCTTTTAACCGAATGCTCAATGACATGGTAAAGATCTTTGTTAGTTATGTGCAAACAAAAAATCTTGTCAGTTTTATTTTTAAAAAGTTTCCAGTGAGCTGTGAATTGAATGCAGGATTTATGTCGTAAGTTGAGTCTTCCATGTAGCGGATGACAGTGTAATCGTAGTGTGTGATTGGTAAAACATTAGTGCCATGATTTGAAACTCTTGGGAACTTTAATTCTTAAAAAAATGTTATGATTGTATAGCGTTAGTGCGTTAGATAAAGCTCATCGTCTTCCAATTCTCGGAGTAGTACATCTAGTGGGTTAGTAGAACAGTGGAAACAAAAACAAGAGAGTGCAGGGATAAAAGAGTGTTAGCCAACGTAAGAATTGCGTTGACTTTGAGGTCGGTATTATTATAGCAGTATTAGAGGGGAAATGGGAGGTTGGCAATTAGGAGATCGGGAAGGATAGTATGTTGAGTGTGATTAGTGTGGAAGAGCCGTGATGATGAAGGTCAATTGGTTTACAATCGGGGTGTGTTTTTGGAATTTTTCTTTTCATGGGTATAGGCTGTGCAGGGTGGGGATGTTGCAAATGGGTGTTGTTGAGGCTTCTTATGGTGAGGTGTAATTAGTTAATTGATGGATTGTAACTGGTCGATTAGTGTTAATGATTCGACGTTCGTGATAAAAAAATCTCTGAATCATGCTCTAATTGGTTATCGGTCATTGAGCCTGAGTGTCGGGAAGAGTGCTGGAAAGAGGTAAAGAACATGGCTAGCGTAGAACCTGAGTTAGGAGGAACCTGAACTCGGACGACAGGGTGATTAGGGGAACTGAGGGAATTATTGGATTGAAGTTTGGTTGTGAGAATTTGGTAGCGGGACTCAGTTCAAGCTCTTTAAATTTTTCAAGAGTGTCATTACCGAGTTATCGAAAACTTCTAGTGTATTAAATTTGTCTGGGTAGAATCATCAGAGTATGTGTAGAATGAGTTGCGTGAAAACCTGGAGAAAATGGAAGTGAAAAGGTAGAGAAATTGTAAGTGAAATCAGGCAAGGGAGAGAAGGTGAGGTCAGAGATGAAATGAGAAAGTTTTTTACGTTGCAGATTAGAAAGATAAGAGAGATAGAGAGAGAGAGAGAGAGAGAGAGAGAGAGAGAGAGAGAGGGTGAGAGAGGGAGTGATATAGAGGTCCGGGATAGCGGTTCATTGTGGGATAAAATCAGTGTTGTTTTGATAACGAAAGTTAATTGTACTCGTTGTTCGATAAATGTTTGTGTAATCGGAATTTTGTAGTTGATAGGAACTATGAGATTTTGGGCTCTGTGTGTTTAATTGTTTTGGTGGAGACTTGATGCTAATGGAAAGGCTGTTTTTATTTCTGTGAAGAATATGATTTATTTGAAAATGTTTTGTAAATGGGGAATTGATATTTTATGTGAAAATGATGGTGCGTATGTTATGGCTTGCGTATGTTTTGACCATGTGTTGTATTTGAAAAAAAACCCTATAGTTTTAATCATTGCGCATAAAACATCCAATCTCTTTAGGATGTGATGGGGCAGTCCTAAAAGGCTAAGATTTAATTTTTTTTATGTGTAAATAACTAAATATTGTCAAAAACCTTAATCGGAGAGAGATATGTAGGGCGATATTTTTCTCCATTGAGTTGAATGTAACACTTGATGTCTTTTAAATGACCACTACAAGCCTGTGCGTAAAAAACGGGAAAAAAATTGATGTTTTGCTGAGTTTTCTGAGAATTTTCTTTGATGAGTTTCGTTGGGTCGTGTCCTTTACAGAGAGTATTTCTTGAGTTTGTTTTGTTCTGAAGTGATGTTGTGTTTCAGATATAGAGTATGTTTCTATAGGTTGTAAATGAATTTGGAGTTTATGGCTAATGCGCGTATGCTTTCTGATAAAAACTTTTTCAGAGATGGCATCAGTGCGGGATGTGGTGTGAGGAGACATAATTTGTGGCAATAATTTGATTCAAATGGGACTGCGGTATTTCAACCGTATTAAAGGAAAGTTTGAATTGAGTGAAAGCTGTTCAAAGATTTGTTATCAGTTAGTCAGCCAAGCTTGAAACTCAATTAGTCACTATCATCATCTTGCAAAGCTTGCTCAAAAGTATAAAAGCGTGCTTGAAACCCGGGCAATTCAGGGGGCGAGTAGGATATTTTACAAATTTAAGCACACACAAGAAGGTTAGTTCAACTTTTAATCTAATACCCATTTTTACATTCAAAACATTGTATGGCAATTTTACTGCAAGAATACGATTTTTTTTCTTTATTAAAAAAAAAAATTATTTTACAAAAACAAATAGCTGCAATTGATTAGCATCATTGATTAAAAAACTTTTACAGACTTCTTTTCCTTTTGATATTTTGATTTTAAATTTATTGTTGAATTCTGAAAGAAAGGTTGTAATGTAAACTTATATAAACGGTTTGAAAAAATTAATATAATAATTAGTAAATATTAAAGTCGCAGTTACCTAGAATCTTGATCGGAGAAAAATCCATTTGGAAAAGTAAGTTCTAGAATAGCTGATTGCTTTATCAGTTCATAAGCGTTGCCAACATGTTGTTTTTTTTTCTAGTGCGTAAAAATAGTCAAAGAATATATAATTTCTTGAAAGTCTGAACTTGCTCAGGCAAAACAGAGATTTCATGTGAGAGTTTTCAACTAATTTTTTAAGTCTTTGTGCCGTAGACAACTTCTATGAGTGGTCATTGATTAGGTGTATAATATCATGCGTAATGGGGCGAAAATCTTCAGTGAGGAAAGTGTTGGCGAGGTTGGAAAAAAAAACATCTGTCTGACAGTATCGTAGTTACGAAGGTTTCCGTGCATGTTAGCACTTTTTATGCAATATGAGAAGCGTAAGAAATAGGGTGATATGTGTTCAGAGTTTATAAACAACTATCGTTGCAATAGGCTATCTGAAGGTAATCAATGTAGGAATTGTCTTTGTAAAAAATCATAATTAGTGTGCAAGCGGGTTCTTTTTGTTTTTAACATGAATTTACATGAGCACATAAAATCACGATAATTTGGGGTGAGGAAGCTGAATGTTAATTGAAAACTATCAAATCGACAAAATTAAGATTCATAAGTTTTGATTTTTTAAGCGAGTGCTCAATGACATGGTAAAGATCTTTGTTAGTTATGTGCAAACAAAAAATCTTGTCAGTTTTATTTTTAAAAAGTTTTCAGTGAGCTGTGAATTGAATGCAGGATTTATGTCGTAAGTTGAGTCTTCCATGTAGCGGGTGACAGTGTAATCGTAGTGTGTGATCGGTAAAACATTAGTGCCATGATTTGAAACTCTTGGGAACTTTAATTCTTAAAAAACTGTTATGATTGTATAGCGTTAGTGCGTTAGATAAAGATCATCGTCTTCCAATTTTCGGAGTAGTACATCTAGTGGGTTAGTAGAACAGTGGAAACAAAAACAAGAGAGTGCAGGGATAAAAGAGTGTTAGCCAACGTAAGAATTGCGTTGATTTTGAGGTCGGTATTATTATAGCAGTATTAGAGGGGAAATGGGAGGTTGGCAATTAGGAGATCGGGAAGGATAGTATGTTGAGTGTGATTAGTGTGGAAGAGCCGTGATGATGAAGGTCAATTGGTTTACAATCGGGGCGTGTTTTTGGAATTTTTCTTTTCATGGGTATAGGCTGTGCAGGGTGGGGATGTTGCAAATGGGTGTTGTTGAGGCTTCTTATGGTGAGGTGTAATTAGTTAATTGGTGGATTGTATCTGGTCGATTAGTGTTAATGATTCGACGTTCGTGATAAAAAAAATCTCTGAATCATGCTCTAATTGGTTATCGGTCATTGAGCCTGAGTGTCGGCAAGAGTGCTGGAAAGAGGTAAAAAACATGGCTAGCGTAGAACCTGAGTTAGGAGGAACCTGAACTCGGACGACAGGGTGATTAGGGGATCTGAGGGAATTATTGGATTGAAGTTTGGTTGTGAGAATTTGGTAGCGGGACTCAGTTCAAGCTCTATAAATTTTTCAAGAGTTTCATTACGGAGTTATCAAAAACTTCTAGTGTATTAAATTTGTCTGGGTAGAATCATCAGAGTATGTGTGGAATGAGTTGCGTGAAAACCTGGAGAAAATGGAAGTGAAAAGGTAGAGAAATTGTAAGTGAAATCAGGCAAGGGAGAAAAGGTGAGGTCAGGGATGAAATGAGAAAGTTTTTTACGTTGCAGATTAGAAAGATAAGAGAGATAGAGACAGAGAGAGAGAGAGAGAGAGTGAGAGAGGGAGTGATATGGAGGTCCGGGATAGCGGTTCATTGTGGGATAAAATCAGTGTTGTTTTGATAACGAAAGTTAATTGTGCTCGTTGTTCGATAAATGTTTGTGTAATCGGAATTTTGTAGTTGATAGGAAAAATGAGATTTTAGGCTATGTGTGTTTAATTGTTTTGGTGGAGATTTGATGCTAATGGAAAGGTTGTTTTTATTTCGGTGAATAATATTATTTATTTGAACATTTTTGTAAATGGGGAATTTATATTTTATGTGAAAATGATGGTGCGTATGTTATGGCTTGCGTATGTTTTGACCATGTGTTGTATTTGAAAAAAAAACCCTATAGTTTTAATCATTGCGCATAAAATATCCAGTCTCTTTAGGATGTGATGGGGCAGTCCTAAAAGGCTAAGATTTAATTTTTTTTATGTGTAAATAATTAAATATTGTCAAAAACCTTAATCAGAGAGAAAAATGGAGGGGGATATTTTTCTCCACTGAGTTGAATGTATTACTTGATGTCTTTTAAGTGACCACTACAAGCCTGTGCGTAAAAAATGGGAAAAAAATTGATTTTTTGCTGGTTTTCTGAGAATTTTCTTTGATGAGTTTCGTTGTGTCGTGTCCTTTACAGAGAGTATTTCTTGAGTTTGTTTTGTTCCGAAGTGATGTTGTGTTTCAGATATAGAGTATGTTCCTATAGGTTGTAAATGAATTTGGGGTTTATGGCTATTGCGCGTATGCTTTCTGATAAAAACTTTTTCAGAGATGGCATCAGTGCGGGATGTGGTGTGAGCAGACATAATTTGTAGCAATAATTTGATTCAGATGGGACTGCGGTATCCTAAAAATATGAGCGTTTTAAGAGTGAATCTATAAAACACTTTTTAATTTTTATGGAAAATTGGTGTTCGCTGAAATAATCGTTTGACAGCAACGACATTTATGGTTAAAACTTTTTTAGAATATGTACAGTAACGATGGACATTTTAATCGTAGACAAGGTAAATTGAGCTGTTACCTGAGAATAGAAATCCTGCATAGGGTTTTTTTTTACTGCTAGTGATAACGATTGTAATAACTGTTTTATTTCTAACTCACATAGATGGTGTAGTGAAGTAGTGTTTAGTTCTGAGAGTCACATTTTCGAAAAAAGTCTGCTAATGGTGTAATCAAATTTCATATCTAGGTGTATGTCATAATGGATTGCCCCAAAATTGGTATGGTTCATGAATGAAAGTTTTTGAAGACGTGTACTATTACGTATATGACCATTGTTTTTATGGAGTGAACATGGTACGTAACATTTTGCATCGTCTCGTTTCTGATTTGTGTCGTATTCATGAACTATGAGTTATTTGTTTTCAAATCAAACCCTTTTTCGCATTCAACTAGGATTTTAGAATATTGGATTTTAAATAAGAGTTTTGCAATATTTGCTTGCTAAATCTGTTTCTGGGTACAATTGGAGGCGTGTTAATTTAGTTTCACTTCCTGCTTCGTTTTGATGGGGAGTCATTGCTTGTTCTGTTCTATAAGAATGTAGTGGATCAAAAAATATAGATTCTATAAATTGTGCTTGAATGTTAGCAACTGGGAAGGTAGTGCAGTTGTTTTCAGAAGAACCAAGCAGTGGTTTCTTGTGTACGTGTTTTGCAATCATAGTATTCTTGATACTTCTTACAAGCTAAGCGATTTCCTTGTTCAATTCATTGTTCAAAACTCGTTCAAACTTGTTCAAAAAAATTCAGTGCCAAGGAGTGGAATAGGTAGAAACTGTACTGTAAAGTCTGGCTGAGATCTTGGTTGTAAATGATTGGTTTATTTGATGTCTAGATATTGGGTTGTTGATTCGACGTTCGTGATTAAAAAAAATCTCTGAATCATGCTCTAATTGGTTATCGGTCAATGAGCCTGAGTGTCGGGAAGAGTGCTAGAAAGAGGTAAAGAACAGGGCTAGCGTAGAACCTGAGTTAGGAGGAACCTGAACTCGGACGACAGTTTCATTAGGGGAACTAAGGGAATTATTGGATTGAAGTTTGGTTGTGAAAATTTGGTAGCGGGACTCAGTTCAAGCTCTATAAATTTTTCAAGAGTGTCAGTTACGGAGTTATCAAAAACATTTAGTGAATTAATAATTGTCTGGGTAGAATCAACAGAGTGCGTGTGGAATCAGTTGCGTGAAAACCTGGAGAAATAGTAAGTGAAAATGTAGAGAAATTGTAAGTGAAATCGGGAAAGGGAGAGAAGGTGAGGTTAGAGATGAAATGAGAAAGTTTTTTACGTTGCAGATTAGAAAGATAAGAGAGATAGATAGAGAGAGAGAGAGAGAGAGAGAGAGAGAGAGAGAGAGTGAGTGATATAGAGGTCCGGGATAGTGGTTCATTGTGAGCTAAAATCAGTGTTGTTTTGATAACGAAAGTTAATTGTGCTCGTTGTTCGATAAAGGTTTATGTATCATCGGAATTTTGTAGTCGATAGGAACTATGAGATTTTGGGCTCTGTGTGTTTAATTGTTTTGGTGGAGACTTGATGCTAATGGAAAGGCTGTTTTTATTTCTGTGAAGAATATGATTTATTTGAAAATGTTTTGTAGATGGGGAATTGATATTTTATGTGAAAATAATGGTGCGTATGTTATGGCTTGCGTATGTTTTGACCAAGTGTTGTATTTGAAAAAAAACTCTATAATTTTAATCATTGCGCATAAAACATCCAATCTTTTTAGGATGTGATGGGGCAGTCCGAAAAAGCTAAGATTTTATTTGTTTTGTGTAAATAATTAAATATGGTCAAAAACTTTAGTTGGAGATAAATATGCGGGGCGATATTTTTCTCCATTGAGTTAAATGTAATATTTGATGTCTTTCAAATAACCACTACAATCCTGTGTGTAAAAATTGGAAAAAAATGATGTTTTGCTGAGTTTTCTGAGAATTTTCTTAGATGAGTTTCGTTGTGTCGTGTCCTTTACAGAGATTACTTCTTGAGTTTGTTTTGTTTTGAAGTGATGTTGTGTGTAGAGTATATTCCTATAGGTTGTAAATGAATTTGAGATTTATGGCTATTGCGCGTATGCTTTCTGATGAAAACTTTTTCAGAGATGGCATCAGTGCGGGATGTGGTGTGAGGAGACATAATTTATGACAATATCTGATTCAGATGGGACTGCGGTGTTCTACAATATGAGCGTTTTAAGAGTGAATCTATAAAACACTTTTTCTTTTTTTTATGGAAAATTGGTGTTCGCTGAAATAATCGTTTGACAGCAACGACATTTAAGGTTAAAACTTTTTTAGAATATATACAGTAACGATGGACATTTTAATTGTAGACAAAGAAATTTGAGCTGCTACTTGAGAAGAGAAACTCTGCATGGGGTTTTTTTATACTGCTAGTGCTTATGATTGTAATAACTGTTTTATTTCTAATTCACATAGATGGTGTAGTGATGTAGTGTTTAGAGTTCTGAGAGTCACATTTTCGGAAAAAGTCTGCTAATGGTGTAATCAAATTTCATATCTAGTTGTATGTCATAATGGATTGCTCCAAAATTGGTATGGTTCATGAATGAAAATTTTTGAAGACGTGTACTATTACGTATATGACCATTGTTTTTTATGGAGTGAACATGGTACGTAACGTTTTGCATCGTCTCGTTTCTGATTTTTGTCCTATTCAAATTTAACTATGAGTTATCTGTTTTCAAATCAAACCCTTTTTCGCATTCAACTAGGATTTCGGAAAATTAGATTTTAAATAAGGGTTTTGCAACATTTGCTTGCGAAAACTGTTTCTGGGTACAATTGCAGGCGTGTTAATTTAGTTTCACTTCCTGCTTCGTTTTGATGGGGATTTATTGCTTGTTCTGTTCTATAAGAATGAAGTTGATCAAAAATATAGATTCTATAAATTGTGCTTGAATGTTAGCAACTGGGAAGGCGATGCAGTTGTTTTCAGAAAAACCAAGCAGTGGTTTCCTGTGTACGTGTTTTGTAATCACAAAATTCTTGATACTTCTTGATACTTCTTACAAGCTAAGCGATTTCTTTGTTCAATTCATTGTTCAAATCTCGTATGAAATGAATGTCAAGTTGTAATTTCCAATCAACGAAAACTGTTTCTTGGTAACCTGTGTTTAGTTTCGTGCTTTTTTTACAATTAGATGGGTCCTTCATGAAAGTGAGAGCTATCCAAACATTATTTTCGGAGGTAATAAGTTAATCGTCCATGTGCGCCATGATATTTATGGTGAAGTCGTACCCTTCCTGCAAATTTTATTCTTGAGCTTTCCAACCTACAAAGGTTGTAGCGCGGGTTTTAAATTGTGTTGTATTGAGATATATTTTACATTGCTGTTTCAGTGTATTTGTGGTATTTGTGAAAAAAGTTCAGTGCCAAGGAGTGGAATACGTAAAAACTGTACCGTAAAGTCTGGCTGAGACATTGGTAGTAAATGATTTGTTTATTTGATGTCTAGATAATTTGGTGTTTTTTGTTCCGAATTTTAAAACTGGATTTTGTTAGGATATTATTTTGGTTTTGTAGACTTGCTTATCTTTGTGAATGTCGTGTGCTTTTTGTCTTCAATGTAGTGCCCGGCTGTGAAGTCGTGTACTCTCTAATTGTTAACCAAGTATGGGAGCTGGTGCCACAAAATAATACAATCAGATCGTAATTGCTTACTGTGTTTTCTGAGTCTGGATATCTACTACTCAAGTGTTATTGTAAATTTATTGTGACGGTGTTTGATAGACATGTTACCACTGGTGTTGGTCGTACGAAAAATACTTTTGCCACAGTCGACGATTTTCTACCGGAAGAATTGTCTTTTTAGTCTTTGGGAAGATATTGGGGATATGAACGGTTTTTCTCCTTTTGGATGAAGTTGAAGTTTTGTCGAACTTTCATTTCGCTGTGGCTGAATTATTTGTCTTTCGATTGAGATCATTTGGGATTGGTTTTGAATATAATGTTTTGTTCTGTTTTTATCTTGTGACAATAATCGGTGGATGTTATAGGTTGCTTCGATGTTATAGGTGCTTGTCGGTCTTCAAAGGAATAGGAGTTTTTGACAAAAGAAATCGGAGTAGATGGTTGAGAGTGCATTTTTTGTATAGTTGAACTCACAGTTGTGCACGGACTTTGGTTAAAACTTTGGGATAGATTGGTAGATGGGGAATCTGTTGTTGGGGTTCAATCAGGAATTTTCGTCTTATTTTGACTCATGGTCTTCTTGTTCTCGACAAAATGATTATCAGTTTCATAGCTTGTACAAATGTGATTTTGGCTCCTATAAGACATATATAAAGTGCCAAAATTAGGGAAGATATGGAAAGCATCAGAAATTTTGTTTGGTTGAAAAGGTTTTAGTCATAGAAAAGAAAGCATATTGGGTGTTATTGCACAAGATTAGATGGTAGATGCTATGGGAAAATGAGTATAGGTTTGAAAGACGACATAGAAAATGGCAAATTGAACGCAAAAAATTACGAAATTTATATGATTTTGAATTCTAAAATGTCAGTTAATTGAGGAAGCAAGAAATTAGAAATGTTGGGGAAAAATGAGTGAAAATTGAAATAAGTTTCGGGAAATTCTTAGGAATTGGTTGAAAAATGGGCATTCAGGAAAATATTTCAATCAACTGAGAGGTTGTTTGTTTTTTGAGTTCTTGTCGGGTCAGATTGGATTTGTTTATTGGTTTTTCCCAAGTGTGTTGGATGTGAAGAGGTATTAATGAAGTTACCCTGAAGATATTCAAATTAATTTGCTCATTCATGTTTTTTCTTATTTGATTAAACAGATGTTTTTGTGAGGTACATTAGCTTTACGCTCTGTTACTTTGTAATTTTTTCTCCTTTAGGCTAACTTTATTTTTTTTGGGATTTTGGAGGTATCATTTTCAAACTTGTTCTTGTTCTCAATGATTCAGAGGGATTGAAAATGTGACATGGCATTTATTTGAGTTGTCAAATTCAAGGTGTTGCTTATTTTCGAGCTAATGTTTCTGAGAAAAAAAATGGACAGGGGCTTCAGTTCATTAAAGTGTTGATGAGACTTAGGTATTGGTACTGAAGAATTATCGAGTCAAATTGATGTGTTAAGATATGTTTTTAATTCTTTCAGATGTTTCATGAAATTTTACCTTTTTCAATATTTTAGAATGTGAGATAAAATCTTTAAGTCTTTTCTTGATTGGCTTTAGAGCCATGAAGATTAACGTTTTTGCGGTTTTTGAGTTTCTCTTCAGTGATTAATGTTTTTTTTTTGTAAATTACGATTTGTTATTGGTAATAGATTTCATCTCAGGATGTTTCTCTTCAGTTTTTTTTGTGTAGTTTTATTTGTTGGTTGTCTTATGAATTTGAGCTGATTAATGATCTTCTAAATTGTATATGATGTGATGATTCAACAGTATGGTTTCCAGTGAAAAAAAAAATGTTTTTGTAACTTCGTGAAGAGCGTAACATTTTGGGTTATATGGCAAGAGGTTTTTTCGATGTTGCTTAAAAATTTTTTTCGTTTAAATCAGTTTTTATGTTTTTTCTGTGCGTTTTTCAAAGATTTGGGAAAATTTTTTTCTATGTCGTTGAATTCTTTGATTTTCTTTCGTGTATTGCAAAACTTGGGATAAGAACAATTGTTCCAGTTTTTATATCTGGAGCTGGTGTAAAACGTGAATTGATTTGAGATTGAAACTTTTGCCTTTGCAGTAGTTTCTTTGCTACATTTTTCTTGTATCTTTTGAAGATCCCTTCGGTGTGAGCACCGGAAGCTAAAATTATGATTTTTGGGCCATTAAAGTGATCTCCTTTGTGAGCTTAAAAAGTCAGATTATAACAGAGTTGAATATTTTGATGGTTTAAAATGGCCCTGAAACTTTTTTGATGCGTTGCTGTAAATATTTTTGTTTTCCCTGATTTGTGGTTAAAATTTTTTTCATAGCCAAAAGTTGTGGTTTTTTAAACATCATTTCCGTTAATTATACATCTTAAGTATTGTTGTAATGAACGGTTAGTGTCATCGACTAGTCGAATAATTCATGGGGCATATGAAGCTCTCGGTTTGTGTTTTACATTATACAAAAGACCAAAAATGATGATTTCTTTTTATTATTATTTTCAGTGCCCTTATCGGTGTCCGATTTTTGATATCCAGTGTTCAGAAAAAATACTAAACAAGGAATAAGCACTTTAGTGTGGACTCTGGGCTCAGCGCTATACAATCTAATGCGTCTTCTTTTACCAATAATTTTGAACTTCCTTCGGAAGAGGATGATATGGGGTCTTTGGTGTCAAATGGCTTTGACCTGGAAAAAGCCTCTGGCCTCTTTGGGGTCTTTGGCCTGGAAAAAGTTTTTTTTTTGTTGACATGTGAAACGGATTGAACAAAAACAAACTACGGGATGAAAAAAGTTCAGATTGAAAAGAAAACTTTTGAACAAAATTATCAAAGGTTTTCCGAAACCAAGGTGTACTTTTGATGTTTGAGGAGTCTACTGTATAAAATGCTACTAAATTTAAGATTAGTGGTAAACAGGGTACTCTAGTATCTGTAGATAGATATTCCATGATGTCTTCGTTTTCATTTTTGAGGAATTGGTCGTTTCTCGAAAATTTCGAAGTAGGGTTTCGTTTTCTAGAATGGTGATATCTGCTTTTGCAGGTTAGTTTTGTTTTTCTTCCATGACTTCATTTGGCGAAATACGGGATCCAAACTTTGATATTTTTGAAGTATTTCGATTGTGAGTTGCGCTGTGTATGGTAAAAATGTTTTTTTTTTTTTGGAATATTATCAACAATGTCTTTTAGATTAAAGACTTTTTCATTGCGTTTTTCTTGTTTGTATCCAGTGTTCTTGCATAAAATTTTGTGTCCAATAAAAATTGTTTTTTTTTCACGTGGGAAGGTCTTATCTCTTTGTGGATTCTGCTTCTTTGTTTTCGAATGTCTTTTGTTTCATGAAACTTTATGAAAGAGTCTAAAATTTTTTTTTTGGTTTCCAAATACAAATTGAACTAAATGTTGTGATTTTTTTACATCCATGGGCTGGACATTTGATTGTATGCGCTATTCAAATCTGCCGTTGTGTAATATATTCTATTTTGTGAGTTTTACTTGTATTAGTTCTGTTGGTCCTTTGCATTTTGGTTCATCTATTAGAGATGTGAAGTATCTTGAGTCGAGTACTGCTTTTAAAGATTCTCGTCTCCTAAGATGATAACTGGGTTTATGAAATGTTCTTTTTTGTTATTGTTCTTCACTTACTGGTGAGATAATTTCATTTTGTTCAAATGTGTCTGATAGTCTATTTACTGTGTCCTGTATGTGTATTGGTACTTTACGTGCTCGTTGTTTTTTTTTTAAAAAAACGTCTGGATTTCAATGGAAGATATAATGGTGAATGAAAAAGTTTTTGATGAAGCGTTTAAACTTGGGAGTTTCACTTTTTCTTGATTTTTGAGAGTTTCGAAAATTGAACATGGTTAAAAAATTTTTGGTGTGTAATTTGATTGTTGAAAATTAGGTTGAAAATATGGTGTTTTATGAAATTTTCTATTTCTTGTTTTGGTTCTTTAACAGTAATACTTTGAGACAATTCTTCATTGAGAAGAGTAGAATAATAAATTTGTGATTGCTTAAGTATTATTTTTACTCAAATGCTTTTTCCTGAACTGAGTGTATTGTTACTTCTAGTTTGAAATCTCATAGTAATCCTAAGACAAGGCTTATTTGTAACGGTGAGTTATTGCGAATGTGTTGTTCAACATTATCTGTGTTTGGTTTTTAAGCATATTAGAGTGACGATGTTGTTACTCAAGTGATATTGTTACTCCGTTTTGTAACTTAGGGTAAGGTAAGATTAAGGTAAGATTTGTATAACTTTTGCATGTTTTAATTAAAGTTGTGTTGATTAAGTTAAGCAACGGGGAAGTTAAATGCATAACCAATTATTGCTTTTTAGATTTTCTTGGTCGTTGTAAAACTGATAATTTTTTGGAAACAGCGGGGATTGTTTGTTTGATAATTGAAAGTAATTTAATGTGCAATTAGTTTTTCAGGTGTACGTATTTTTAGCTCTTTGCGTAGTTTTTGAGATATTAAATGTTGTTATTTATTTTTTAAGAAATGTTTGTTTATCATATTATGTTTAATATATGTGATATGCAACACTTGTTTGAAAAAATTTATTAACAGTTTTGTTTGTTCCATATTTTCTGTTGGTTGGAGATTTTATTGAAGTTTTCATATTTTTTTTCTTGTACTGTAGCCAACTTACTTAATGTACTTTGGAGTATGATCTTTGGATGTAGTGGGTAAGTTTTACTCAAAATGATGTTTGATTCTTCGCCTAAGTCGATTAAAACCTCTATGTCTATGCCTATGGGTTAAAATTTTTGATTTTCTGGACTTTCTAGAAGAAATGGTATTGTCCAAAATTTTCTGTCGGTAGAGACTTTTCTAGAATAGTTTTTTGATAAAAATGGCTTGTATTTCCTTTGTTTTTCAGGCTAGTTTTAAAGGGATATTACTTAAATCTGTTAATTGATTTGTGATCGATTCATTGAGGTTACCATCGGGATTTTTGTTTTGATTGTGGTTGAAAAGAGCGGGATTTCAGATTCTTGCTCAATTCCTAACTTCTTAATCATTATTGTGCTTTCGGTTGCACTTTTGTCGGCTGAGCTTTCCCAACGTATATGGTTTAATTTAGGTCATGTGGTTAAGTTGTTTTGATAAGTCATGTGGTTAAGTTGTTCTGTTGGGTCAAGGGTTGTTTCTGTGTAGAATTTCCCCGTTTTATCTGATTTTGTTGTTTCAGTGTTTTACGTTTACGAATTTGAGGCTCTCTATTTGAGTTTTGTGATTTTTTTATATGTCGTGATTGAATGATAAAATTTTCCTTATGATGTATTTCGATAGTTATTGTTTCCATTTGTATAATTATTAGAACTTTCACGCGATCTGTAAATATAATTTCTAATAATCAAAATTAATATTTGAGTTTTTTATTGATCTTTTATATGAACAGTTCATGTTGAAGTTGTTCGAATAATCTCTAGAATGGTCGTGATTCCTGTTGCGGTTGCTTGAATTTGATCGATTCCTGTTATAGTTAGAGTAAACAAATCTGTTTGAGTTTGATCTTGGATAATTGATTCCATTTTGACTACTGTGGCTATTAGAACGGCAATATCTATTTTTGTCTTTTAGAAGAATATTTTGATGTGAAGATCTTCCTCGAGAGTTAAATTTGTATGCTGATTAAGATCTCTTGTGATGATAGCAGGTCGGAAGTGGTTTTCCTAAAATGTTTTTATTTGTTTTGATAGATAAATTTACTTAGTGCTCTGTGTTTTGGTGGTAATTTGAGTTTATCCTGTTGTTTTTGTCAGCATTCGGTAATGCTGTGTCAGTATCTTTTACAGTAGTTACATCATTTTTTAATTGGGGGTTTTTCCTTAAAAATTGCGTTCTTTTTGTATATATTAATTAATTGTGTTAGCTTTTCTGCTAATTGAGTATCTCTGTCTTCTATGTTATTTCTATATGAGTTGGTTTCTGGAATTATGGAAACCTGTTTTAGCAACAAACTTTCTGTTTTTTCTATGTTCATGGCAGTTTTGGCTTGTTCTATATTGTCTACGAGTTTGCGAAAATCTTTATCGGGTTCACGAATCGATGATGTATGTAATGATCTAATATGTTTCCTTCTTTCTTTAATTGTGGTGATAAGTACGTAATAAAACTTCGGTCATCTTCGTGTTTTGAAATCATGAGTATTCACGGAATATGTTTTTCCCATTAGTGTTTCTATTCTTACAGCGAGTTGTTTTTTGTTTCCTATAGAAATCTGCGAATTTCATTGCATATTTCTGTTGTTAAAACTGAAGAGTTTTAATAGATTGGGTCTAAACTACAGCTGCTCCGTCGAGTATGGTTTGTATCAAAGCTGTTCGTCTGTGAACCCAAGTTTGATGAAGAGGTGTACTTATAGATTCTGCGTATTTTTATTTGAAATTTAATTTGCGCTGTAACAATGTTTAATTATTCTTTGACTGCGTATTCCGGATTTGTTTGTATGGAAACCTCTAGTGATTAGTTTGATAGGATAAAAATCCACCCATAAGAGAAAAAATCATTGTAATTTGGACTGATTCTGCAGTGTTGAAAATTGGGGTAGTATTTGATTGGTGGTGTTGAAAAATTTCTTGTAAAAATATGGCAAGAGTACTTCTTTTTTCATTGTCTCTGGTTGATAACGTTGAGCATGTAAGGGCATTTGTAGTTGTAAAAGTGTTATAATTTGTAGGTGTAAAAAATTTTTTCCATCAGAAATTTTGTCTTTGTTATTTTCTTTTTGATAGTCTTACATATGGTTCAAAAAGTTGGTACAAAAAATATCATCTGGTTGGTCAGTGTTGATCCATTGATACTCTCATTGTTGAGGAAAATATGATGTTTTAGTTGAATTTGATGAATTTAAATTTCTTCTTCTGAGAAGTGTGATTGGTTTTTGTATCTGATTTGTGCGTGGTTCGGGTAGTGCTTATGATGTTGTAAATTTGGTTAAGTTTCAGTTTAGTCTGATTGGGTGTTTCGTTTGTCAGGGAAGCTAATTGATTAGATATTCGAACTTTAATTAGTTGCTGGTTGTAGGTACGGCAAAGCGATTAGGATTGCTCTGTTTGAATTGGGTTTGTTATGGTGTGACTGATTTTACCCATTGCAAAAAAAAATGTTTTTATGGTCTGCAAAACCCATTTTTTTAGCCTTGTAAAAAAAACTTTTTGGTTTATAGGTTTGTGTGTTGGATAATCAATTTGTGAGTATTTAGCTGTTGTTTGTAATCTTGTTTGCGTTAACCGGGTGCAATATTTGTTGATGGTCTTGTGATTGTTGGGTGAATAGTTGGGATAATTTGTTGTGTTGCTACTGGTATTTTTGTAATTATTTAATCATTTGTAAAATGTGATGGTTTTTGAATATCTAGTTGGTATAGCGTTGTGCGTTGAGGTTCCATTCAGGTTTTTTTGTGTTTTCGGAGTCTTGAGCTTAAGCTTTTATCAAATGTCCTATCGTGAAATATTGTATTAAAAATCAAAGGCGTTGTGCCTGATGTTAATGGAAATATTTTTAGTTAACTTTTATTTTGGAAACAGTTTGAATTGCCCACTTTGGAATAATGTCTGCTATATCAAGAAACATATCATGATACCAATCAGGATCCCAGACATAGTCTGTTTCATCTGACAAAATTGTGTCTTCATCACAGTTTGTACGAAAATATATTCTAGGTTAATCAATTTGATCTAGATTCTGTTGAAAATAGTCTACTATAAACCTTGCTAGTATTGTTGTAGATCGATTTTTATTATCCGTAAATTTTTTATGTCACAAATTTTTTCGCGTTTTGCATTTAATGGTTTATTTCTGTTCTTACTGCTGAAAGTCGGGTAGTTTGTGATGGAGATACATAGAATGTTTCAACTGTATCTACTATGGAGATGAACCTATAGACGATTGAGCTTAGTTTCTGGTTGGTTTTCTCTTAAAGTAAATCGGATATGGTGTACCGTCTTTTATACACGCTATCCTGTTTTCGGCCAAACAGATTCGTGCAACTTCTTAATCTAATACAGGTCCTAATCTATTCTTATTCTTCCTAGTCTGAATAGATCTTGTATATACTGGTATTCTTGCTAGGTTACAGGAGAGAAAGAGGCACCTTAATTCTAAGTTAAATTATTTATTCTCTGGCTGAAACTATGAATAATTTCAGCTTTACATGTTATCGTAAGTTTTAGTAATGGATCATGATTGGTTACTTCTAAAAAATTTTAGTGATCAAGGTATTCAGTAAAGAAGTTAAAAATTTGTTTTGAAGTGGTTCAAAAAGTCGTCAGTTGTTGTTTGATCATTTTTTGAACACTTTATCAAATCCAAAAGCTTTTCAAAGTTGCTGGATTTGCAGGAAAAAGTTTTTTATGCTTAATGTTGTGACATGTCTGCTATATTCAAGCTTTCAAAGTTTTTCGCGGGAATAGAAAGAAAAAACATTAAACTTAGTTTTTTAAGCAGTAACCGGAATATCAAAATTGTTCAATCGATCTATACGTTTACTCGGGGAATCCAAGACTCCTTGCTTTCCTGACCAGATATCAATTTTCACTGCACTGGGTTATGAATACTTAATAAAGAGGAACAAAAACAAGAAACCAAAATGCTTCGGTTAGTTTGCTTACTTAATAAACCAATAACACACAAACTGGGCACTCACGATTTATGACCGAATTGAAACATGACTGGAAAGTTTTTCTTTTGCGATAGTTTCCGTTTCTGCTTTGAAAAATTGTTGTAATAATTTTGTTTATAAAAACGATTGATTGTGACGTGTTTTCATTTGAACAGAAAACTAAAGATATGGTATTGATTATTAGGCATCCGCAAATTAAAAACAACTGTTGTATAAAAACTAAATCGAATCAAATGCAATTTCATCAGATCAATTAGTTTCTCTGCACGTGCCTTGTTTTTAAAACTTACCTATTTTTCAAAAAAAAAACGGTATTCTATCATAAAGACTCTGCGTCTAAATTAGAAAACGATATTTACCTCTTGCAACACTGCTTCGAAAACATGTGAGATTACAAAACTGCTTGCAACACTGCTTGCAACACACTGCTTCGAAAACATATGTGAGATTGATTTGCAAATACAGGTAAGATTATTAAAAAGAAAAAATAACTGACGAAATGAGTCATGAAATGATAAACTTTTTACTTCAAAAATAACAACATCTTGTAATGAAAAATATCATCTGTCATACGAAAAAAATGAATCATTATAATTTCGTTTCCTCAGTACTTTTTGTCTCAGTTACAAAAGCTAACAATTGAATGTTCATGAAACTCACGATGCAATCGAAAAAAAAACACATTTTTTTGATGAGTTTAATTGGGATAAAATTTTCTTATCGGAACTATCAGCCTTGCTTATAGCGAAGAGAAACAGTGACCCTTCTAAGTGAGTTAAAGTCCGGGCTGGCCTTCTCATCAAGTAGTTTCGGATAAGCGTACTTCGTCTGTCAGTTACGCTATCTGTTTCCGGCCGAACAGATTCGTGCAACTTCTTAGTCGAATACCAATCCGAATTTTACTCCTTCATCCTAAATTTCGTATTCTCAAAAAATCTAGAGTAAACTGTTTTATCGCGAAGTTAAAGGAGATAAAAAAAGTAACTGATTTCAATCTTTATCAAAATTTCTCTGACTAAAACTAATAACAGTTTCAGCTTAACAAGTTTTATTCATGGATCATGATCGGTAAGTTATTGAAATTTTACAGCGCGAATCATCTAAGTAAAAAATCATTTTTTTAAAAACTGGTTACACCCATCAAGGGTTAAGGAAGTTTTATAATGCAAACTTTTTCTTGCGAGGGATGGATGTAGTGTATCTTCTAAATTCTTTGTGAAGAATTTAGGTTGAATGTGCTTGCGAAGTACATGTGATAAGGTTGAGGGGTTGTGGTGCATCCGGAAAGATTGTATTGATATGCATATTCGTGTTTTGTGGAGTGTCGATTTCGTGAGTAAGAGCGAGACTACTTGCATTCTCACTATTTGTTCCTAATCAATCCAGTAGCGAGATAAAAGATTCTTTTGTCCAGGTGAAACGCCAAGTGGCAAGGATACGTCTGCTTGAGTGTTGACATCGAGTTGGCCATGGTTTGGTTTCAAACGATTCCTTTGCTGTGATGTCGGCTCCATGCATCATATCCAGTGAGGGGTGTGAATGCGGCAAACAAAACCCGAAGATTCGCCATTCCAAAGAATGAATATTGTCTGGTCATCTCCCTTCTGCTGCTAGTGTATCATGTTCTGTGAAGTATTTTACAATTTATCTCTGCACTTCAGTAATTCAGTTTTAACTTTGATCTCATTAGCCATTTTGGCAAAAGTTTGTTTTAGCTAGTTCGGCAATTTTGAAGAGTTAGTCACCCTAGAGCCATTCTTAAGAAAAATTGAGTGCAGTGGTTCTAAACGTCGTATAGCACGGGTGGTGAAGCCGGTTATATAGCAAGCTCAGGACGTCCTTTATTGGTGGGTTGCGCCAATTGAAGTATACTTGTCAGCATCTCTTCAGTAGAGTCTTTTCTAGTTTCGAACTTTCCTTGCTTTTGTATCAGGTGTTTTTTCATTCATTCCTTTGGTTTTGTCTTTTTCTTGAAAGAACTGTGTCTTCAATTAGTGCTGAGTTTGAATTTGTAAGGTTTCAAGTGGTCTTAACAAAAAGTAGTTTTATGTTTAAAAAGAGTTTTTTATCCAGTTTTTCTTCTGGAATGAGTATGGTGAATTTTTCCTGAGAATGTGGTGGTGTTAGTGAGCTGCGTTGGTTATTTAAGCTGATTATCTTATTCAGGTTAGAGGAAAATTGGAACAAATGAAGTTGTTTTTTTAAGGGAGGTTAACAGTTATTTTGTGAAAGTGGAAATCATTTTTTCCACTACAGTTATCATGCAAAATTATTAGGAATCATAAACAATTTAGGTGAAAGTGAGTTCAGGGGGCGAGTTGGAAATATTTACAAATTATGTGATCAAAAATGATTAATTTAAGGTTTTATTTTCACGCATTTAATAAATTGTTGCTTTGTATGGCAATTTCATGGCAGTTAAGTTTTTATGTTTTTTGCTGGGTTAAACTTTTTTTTAGTATATTGATTTAACTGCAAGTCGTTAGCACTTTTTTGAATAGATTTTTGAAATTTTATTCTGATTTCTTTCTGAGTTGATTTTGTTCCAGAATCTATTGAAAGAACTTATAAGCAAATTGGTTATTGATATCCTTAAAAAACTTAAAAATTAAAAATTGAAGTTGGTTAGTTTTAAAAAACAATTGAATAATTACCTGAAGTCGAGGTCGGATAAAATCCACTGGGAGAAAAAGTAACAAAAGTGGCTGATTGCATTAGAAGCTTTAATAAAATGCTAATTAAGTTTCTTGTGAATAGTAGTCGCCAAAGAAGTTCACGTGCCTTGATGATCTTGAAATCTTCTGGAGGAACAATAAAATCGTATTAAGTATTTCGGAACAAATTATGAAATCTATGATTAAATTATGTGCTACGAATCAATTCTAAGAGTAGCATCTTGACAGGTTGGATGTGTTCATGTAGATGATGAGGGATGGGGTTCTACAGTTGGGAAAATATTAGTGTTTTTGATCGATGTTATTTTCGAGTTTTTGTAGTGCTGCAGTGTAAATAGGAATTGTACACTTTTTTAATAAAAATTTATTCTGTTTTTTTTTCTGCGACATTACTGCAGTGTCTGGCTTTTTTCGTCAATCTTGAATATACTCATGGACATAATTTGTAGTCGTAGTATGCTAAGGCGAACTGATTGAACTTTCGTTCAATGTAGCGCCCTAGTATCTGACACAGGCCAATGATAGTAAAATTTTTAAATTGAATTGCATCAGTAAGGTGGTGAATAGCTGCGGTTTGAACTCCGTCATGATCCAACTTTCCGAGTGGTAAAAAAGGCGGGTTAGCGACATAAAAAAGGCAAAAACAGGGTAGTGTAGGGATTAGTGGTGTTCCTCAACTTAAACATGTCGTCAGCTTTGGGGTCCATCAATGGCGAAAAAAAGATGCGGAAAAAATAATAATGATTATAAGGAGATTTTCATGCGTGCGTGTTAGTTTTTTTTGGAATGACGGGTTTGGTGGAGCCGGAAAATGAAAGCGCGGCTCACCAGACACTTGGGAAGGTTGGTTGGGGATTTTCGTTTCATTATACGCGTTCTGCTCGGCATGGAGTGATACTAATGGATAGTGTTTCTGAGTGAGTTGATATTTTTATACTGAATGCTGTATTATTACTGTGTATTAGCTGTTGCTGTTGAATGAAATGATCTAAGTCCTATTCAAATTGATTGACGGCTATTGGGGCTAGGTGTGTCATCAATGGCGCTAGAAAATGTTGAAAGAATGGTGGTAGCGGATGAAGCGGAGTTAGATGAGAGGTTAATCACGGGAATTTGGGAGTGGTCGGTCATAAAGTGTTCGAGTTTTTTGTTAGTGCAAAGTAAATAGAAAAGAAAAGTTTTTCAACTAGAGAATTTATCTGTTACTTATGACATAACTGAGTGTGTGTTTTATAGTGGATCTTCCATATACTTATGGATTTTGTGGTCGTAGTATTCTAAGGCTATCTGACTGGATTGCAAAACAAAACGGATCAGTATCTGTGACAGAACAATATTAGTAAAATCTTTCAATTGAACTGTCTTAGTAAGCTAGTTAAGAGCTGCGATTTAAAATCCGTCATCAGTGAAGTTTCTAAGTGGTAAGATAAGGGGGTTGGTGAATTTACAAAAGCAAAACCAAGGGAGTGTATGGATTATTGGGTATTCATCAACATAAATATCACGTCGGCTTTGGGGTTCTCCATTGTCGAAACAAAACTACGGAAAAAGAAAACAATGATTACAAGGAGCTTTTCATGCGTGCTAGTCTGTTTGAGATGACGAATTTCGTGGAGCCGACAAATGAAAAGGCGGCTTACCAGACACTTGGGAGGAATAGCTGGGTACTTTCTTTTCATTTTACGCGTTCTGCTCGACATGGAGTGTTACGAATGGATAGTGTTTCTGAGTGGGTTGATATTTCTATACTGAATGATGTATTATTACTGTGTATTAGCTGTTGCTGTTGAATGAAATGATCTAAGTCCTATTGAAATTGATTGACGGCTATTGGGGCTAGATGTGTCATCAATGGCGCTAGAAAATGTTGAAAGAATGGTGGTAGCGGATGAAGCGGAGTTAGATGAGAGGTGAATCACGGGAATTAGGGAGTGGTCGGTCCTAAAGTGTTCGCGGAACGTTAGTAGTGGGGCTAGGCTTGGAGTCTAAAAATTCTTCAGAAGTTTCAACTGCGGGTCTTCTTAAGAAATACGGTTCTTCGAAACGATTTGCAAGGAGTCGCCAGAGTTCATGTGGCATGAAACTGATGATAAATTTGAAAAATTGGAATGTAGTAAGATAGTAGAGAGGAGAGAAAACCATTGACAGATATGACGAGGTAAAACAGAGGAGTGCTGATGGGTAAGAAAAAGATCTTTCGAGGGATCCTATTTTACGGCTCAATGCAGGCTAAAACCATTAATGTTATGAGAACAAAAATTTATTATTTGAGAATATTCTATTGTTTTTTTTGTGCATAATACTTTGATTTTGTGGTTGATAAGCAAAATGAGAAACTAGACTTGGTTGTGTTTTATTTTTATTTTTAAAGTAATCTTATAGAAAAACTTTCTCTATAGCTTGTGTGTGGAGTAATTTGTGATTGATTTTTGATTGTGGCTCGACGTATGTGTCTATTGATTTGCAATTTGTATTATGTATTTAATTTTGTGCATCAAATGCATTTTTGCGTCACACTTATTGAATTTTTTGGATCTTTATACTAAATTGGTTGTCAAATTGTTTTTTATATTTTGATGAGAGTTTTTTTTTGGGTCAACAGATTTTTTGTTCATGATATCCTTTTTCTGGTTAAAAATCTTTGAAATCAACAATAGGTTGACGTGTTTTTGAATTAATAAAGTTGTAGCGGTTGTGATTTAAATGAAAATGAATATTTACAAGTTGCTACAATTTTGATCAATGACATGATCGAGTTTTTTGTTAGTGCAAAGTAAATAGAAAACAAAAGTTTTTCAACTAGAGAATTTATCTGTTACTTATGACATAACTGCAGAGTGTGTGTTTTATAGTGGCTCTTCCATATACTTATGGATTTTGTGGTCGTAGTATTCTAAGGCTATCTGACTGGATTGCAAAAAAAAAACGGCTCAGTATCTGTGACAGAACAATGTTAGTAAAATCTTTCAATTGAACTGCCTTAGTAAGCTAGTGAAGAGCTGCGATTTAAAATCCGTCATCAGTGAAGTTTCTAAGTGGTAAGATAAGGGGGTTGGTGAATTTACAAAAGCAAAACCAAGGGAGTGTATGGATTATTGGGTATTCATCAACATAAATATCACGTCGGCTTTGGGGTTCTCCATTGTCGAAAGAAAACTACGGAAAAAGAAAACAATGATTACAAGGAGCTTTTCATGCGTGTTAGTCTGTTTGAGATGACGAATTTTGTGGAGCCGACATATGAAAAGGCGGCTTACCAGACACTTGGGAGGAATAGCTGGGTACTTTTGTTTCATTTTACGCGTTCTGCTCGACATGGAGTGTTACGAATGGATAAGGTTTGCGAGTGAGAAATTTTTGTATAGTGAGTGGTGTGTTATTACTGTAATTAGCTGTTGGTGCTGAATAAAATTATCTAAATCCTGTTCAAACTGGTTGTCGGTTATTGGGCTAGGTGTGTCGTCAATGGACATAATTTGTAGTCGTAGTATGCTAAGGCGAACTGATTGAACTTTCGTTCAATGTAGCGGCCTAGTATCTGACACAGGCCAAGGATAGTAAAATTTTTAAATTGAATTGCATCAGTACGGTGGTGAATAGCTGCGGTTTGAACTCCGTCATGATCCAACTTTCTGAGTGGTAAAAAAGGCGGGTTAGCGAAATAAAAAAGCAAAAACAGGGTAGTGTAGGGATTAGTGGTGTTCCTCAACTTAAACATGTCGTCAGCTTTGGGGTCCATCAATGGCGAAAAAAAGATGCGGAAAAAATAATAATGATTATAAGGAGATTTTCATGCGTGCGTGTTAGTTTTTTTTGGAATGACGGGTTTGGTGGAGCCGGAAAGTAAAAGCGCGGCTCACCAGACACTTGGGAAGGTTGGTTGGGGATTTTCGTTTCATTATACGCGTTCTGCTCGGCATGGAGTGATACTAATGGCTAGTGTTTCTGAGTGGGTTGATATTTCTATACTGAATGATGTATTATTACTGTGTATTAGCTGTTGCTGTTGAATGAAATGATCTAAGTCCTATTGAAATTGATTGACGGCTATTGGGGCTAGATGTGTCATCAATGGCGCTAGAAAATGTTGAAAGAATGGTGGTAGCGGATGAAGCGGAGTTAGATGAGAGGTGAATCACGGGAATTAGGGAGTGGTCGGTCCTAAAGTGTTCGCGGAACGTTAGTAGTGGGGCTAGGCTTGGAGTCTAAAAATTCTTCAGAAGTTTCAACTGCGGATTTTCTAAAGAAATACGGTTCTTCGAAACAATTTGCAAGGAGTCGCCAGAGTTCATGTGGCTTGAAACTGATGATAAATTTGAAAAATTGGAATGTAGTAGGATAGTAGAGAGGAGAGAAAACCATTGACAGATATGACAAGGTAAAACAGAGGAGTGCTGATGGGTAAGAAAAAGATCTTTTGAGGGATCCTGTTTTACGGCTCAATGCAGGCTAAAACCATTAATGTTATGAGAACAAAAATTTATTATTTGAGAATATTCTATTGTTTTTTTGTACATAATACTTTGATTTTGTGGTTGATAAGCAAAATGAGAAACTAGACTTGGTTGTGTTTTATTTATATTTTTAAAATAATCTTATAGAAAAACTTTCTCTATAGCTTGTGTGTGGAGTAATTTGTGATTGATTTTGATTGTGGCTCGACGTATGTGTCTATTGGTTTGCGATTCGTATTATGTATTTAGTTTTGTGCATCAAATGCATTTTTGCGTCACACTTATTGAATTTTCTGGATCTTTATACTAAATTGTTTGTCAAATTATTTTTTATTTTTTGATGAGAATTTTTTTTGGGTCAACAGATTTTTTGTTCATGATATCCTTTTTCTGGTTAAAAATCTTGAAATTCAACAATAGGTTGACGTGTTTTTGAATTAATAAAGTTGTAGCGGTTGTGATTTAAATGAAAATGATTATTTACAAGTTGCTACAATTTTGATCAATGACATGATCGAGTTTTTTGTTAGTGCAAAGTAAATAGAAAACAAAAGTTTTTCAACTAGAGAATTTATCTACTACTTATGACATAACTGCAGAGTGTGTGTTTTATAGTGGATCTTCCATATACTTATGGATTTTGTGGTCGTAGTATTCTAAAGCTATCTGACTGGATTGCAAAAAAAACGGCTCAGTATCTGTGACAGAACAATGTTAGTAAAATCTTTCAATTGAACTGCCTTAATAAGCTAGTGAAGAGCTGCGATATAAAATCCGTCATCAGTGAAGTTTCTAAGTGGTAAGATAAGGGGGTTGGTGAATTTACAAAAGCAAAACCAAGGGAGTGTATGGATTATTGGGTATTCATCAACATAAATATCACGTCGGCTTTGGGGTTCTCCATTGTCGAAACAAAACTACGGAAAAAGAAAACAATGATTACAAGGAGCTTTTCATGCGTGTTAGTCTGTTTGAGATGACGAATTTCGTGGAGCCGACAAATGAAAAGGCGGCTTACCAGACACTTGGGAG
>NC_087069.1:23175366-23289357 GCF_963678635.1 Symsagittifera roscoffensis
GGGTTTTTGAGCGGGATCTCGACCGGGGAGAGCTAAGTTGTGTTTTCTGTCGGTTTAATTGGGCGCCATGTAGAAACCGATCAGTGAGCTCTTCTTTTTTATTTCAGACTTTTACTCATTCGTCCAGGCTTTTACTTATAAGTTTTGATTTATTCGTTTGTGTGTGATATTTATTTCTGTTGTTGTTATTTTTCCTTTCTGAAATCATCTATTGTGAATTAAACAGGCGGATTATCCAATATTGCATGAGAAAAGCTTGTCTCTAAATCAATTGTTGCATTTGGCATCTTACACAGCGACAAAAACCCTAAGCAGATTGTTTTTTCGTAACAGCAATAACAAAAAATTGGTTCCAATTATTCCAGACAGTTCCTCCTTTGTAAAGAGTGTTCAGGCATCTCTCAACCAAAGCTCTCGACAAACAACAGTCGCTAAGTGAAGGAAAATTGCTCAGTTGAAAAATCTTCAAGTCAGATAGCTCAGTGAGAAGTCATCCTTTCCCTATCACCCGAACAAAATATCCTACCCGAGTCGAGATTTTTCACCTAATTCGAAGCAAGATTTGAGCGGTTTGAGCGGTTTTTTAGACAATTACGCTGAAAATCTTGCTTCAAAATGGGCGGTTTGGGCGGTTTTTGAACGGTTTATCTAAAAAAACCGCTCAAAACCGCGCAAAATTTGAATGTCACTCACATTGTTTTTGGTCTAGACATCGAAAAAAATCTTGCTTGATTTGAGAACGGTTAAGCACATTTTTTAAATTGTAGATAGTATTTCAACTGCATCTTAGCGTCACATTAACTTTCCAGGCCTTTTGATGGTTTTAATCGGTTTTCTTTATAAGACCGCTCAAAAACCGCTTAAAAACCGCTCAAATCTTGCTTGAAAAACCGTTCAAAAATCACCGCAAGAAATGAGCGGTTTTTTAAGCAAGATTTGAGCGGTTTGAGCGGTTTTTCCAGAAAAACCGCCCAAACTGCTCAAACCTCTTAAATCTTGCTGGAAAACCGCTCAAACCGCTCATATCTTGAGCGGTTTTTGAACGGAATCTCGACCCGGGATACTAGAAGTAGTCATAGTGTCTGATTCCACAATCCCCTATGAACATTTACAGCCCGACTAACAAAGAGTTATCGAAATTAGGTTACGGAAGGCTTCGTATCAAGTCCAATTTACCGGAGGCTATTCTCAAAAGCGAAGGAAAAAATTTACAGAGGACACATGGTCAAAGGGCCAAAAACAAATAATCAAGGTCAATTTTTAAAATGAATTAATGACCGTTCAAATAAACGAATGTAAATGAAACAAATTTTTGTTTCTTTTATTATGAAATTCTTGAAATATAAAACTTCTTCCAATTCGCCGGCGGTCAGTGTCAATTTTGCATTTTTCTGCCGTTTCTATTTTCGCTAATACTAATATTATAACCGTGGAAATGTTTACTTTCCTGGAGATTTTCGCGCTTTTCTGAATGACGTCACCCAAATGTACTAGTCTAAATCTGACATGAAAGAAAACATTACCGGTCTAGATCAAAATCAAACTCATAGAGTTTAGTTTTGCTGGATGGACTGATGGACTAATAACAGTTCAATGGATTTTAACAGCATATCACTGAGTGAAATTAAAAGGAGCGGCGCTCAAAGCACTCATCGCACTGCTTTTTAAATGTTTTTTTGAAAATCTAAAAAAAGACCAACATAATCATTTTAAAGATACTATAAAAATTTTTCATTAAAAAAAATCCGTTTTCAATTTTTCAATGCTGTTGCGATTATGCGTTATAATTATATGAAAAAACTTGAGATGTTTTGAAATATTAAAAACTATTTTTCGGTTTTTGATCAGGCAGTACGAAAAAAATTGATGCATTGCAACTTAAAAAAAATGTATTTTGTTTTCGAATATGAAACTCGATTTTTCGACTAGAGTCTTAGATATAGGTCTTAGGTCTACAAAAAACATCACGGCGATTCCATCTGCAGCTCAAATTAAAGCTTTCGCAAAAGCACGACGAATAATACAAAGATGGGCGAATTAATCATGGAAGTAATCGTTAACCACACCTTGTCATGAACTTGGATGTCTGCTGTGATGTTTTTAGCAAACAAAGCTGGGTTCAGTTTGAGCAAGAACGAAGTCTCTACCTCAAGTAACAATTTGTCATACATTAACAAAGAACGTATTTTTTGATGAGAATGGAAAAATGAGAACAAACTGATGTTTGATTTCATAGAAAATTTAAGGCAACTTCCCAGTTTTTTGAGGTGAACAATAAGGACTGTATCAGCAATTTAAGCGCTTTTTGATCAAAATGACTATTTTATGGAAACCAATTTATACGGCCGGGGCGTTCTTGAATTAAGAAAGGATACATTCCCAGGCCAAATTGTGCACTGGATAGGAGCACAACTTTGTTTCTGTATGTTCCTGGATTCCGGAGACTATTTTTTAAACATGTTCCTAAACGTAAGTGAATTCCACCTACAACATTTCTGTGGGTTCCGCGTACAAATATCTATAACGTAAATTTTGTCGGCACATTTGTTGTGTCGCTGATTCCGCAACAGGGGAAAATAGCTACCTGTTCTGGATTCCGCAATTGTAGGTGAATTCCACAAAATGTAAATGAAATCCGCAAATTTTGTGACATCTGCAAAACTTGTAGGTGAAATCAGTAAATGTAAGCGGATTCCGTAAACTGTAAACTCGTTCTATAACTCACGATTAAACACACATTTGTAAAACCTAGTTCTTGGTTTGAAATGGAAAAAGTTGTATCTTTCTTTGTGAAAAATAAAAATTGACATTATGCTGATGATTTTCAGCAAAAGAAAATGTGTTGAGAGTAAGCGTTCTGGAGAATTTTTTGTGATAAAACTTTTGCCACTGCGCCCGAAAAAAAATCATGCCTAAATTGATATTTTGCTTAACAGGTTTATTTTTGCTTTTTCCAACCAGAGGCAAAGCTTTCCAACAAAAGCACTAGTCTACTTAGACTTTACCATCAATTGCCCGAGAATCAACAACCCAGTAAAAAATGAGAACTTGGGTTGACAGTAAAAAACATAAAACGTGGAATGCGAGTTTTTTCTGGTGTTTGTTAGCAACAAGTTGCCAAACTCAATGAAAATTTTTTCTGATTTCGAGATTGTAATCAAGGGTTATTATAACACAGGAAATTTTTTCGTTAAAAATGTCTTATTTTGACAAGTCAGGAGCTCAGTTGAAAAGTTTCTTTTTTCCTTAAAATTTTTTGCAACATTTTGTTTCCTTTAGACCAAATGCAAGAAAAAAAGATCAAAAAATGAAACAAAACTTAGAATAACAGTAGCCAACTTGACTGCAAACTTCTATCATTACACTTCAAAACAACTTTTCTCTCACTTCAAAAGCAATTTTTCTATTTTAAGTGCAGGGTTGTAAAAAAATCACTTGAACCGATTAAAAAATGTAATATGCGTAGTTTGAATTAACGGTAAAAAACCCCTGTTAATTATTGTTAGTCCTTCTAACAAAACATTTGTTTTATCGTAGATTGTCCGCAGCAGATGATTCATAGGTATTGCTGCTAACGGCAAACAATTTAGTATCTGGTACGAGTGAAAATACAGAAAAAAAAACGTTTTGCCTTTTTCATAGAAGCTGAATTTTCAGGGACGTATCTAAATCATTTATAAACTATGGGAAACACTGGCAAAAGCGTACAACCGGGAATTAGGGCAAGATGTACCTTAGTGCTTAATGTGGGAATTGTGCAGAAAATCATAACTTTTTTTCCAGTCTGAAAAAATAGGACTTCCGTAAAGGAAGTATGATGAAATATTTGAATGAAGTATATGAGCAATCACTCAAAATGAATTTTAGTGAAACCTAACTTGTTCTCATCCTTAGTGAAATATCTTAAGCTTGCTCAAAAGCAAACTGTTTTTCTTGGAACAGAGGAACAGAGGATCTCGTCCATAACGAGTTTGTTTTTTTCTTCCAAAGGCGAATTCTGGTGCGGGCTGCAGTGTTTGGATGAGGGTTTTGTTTGTCGAGGGGGCATAGAGATGGGTATTAGCCATCCTCTTTCCTAATGTCTGCTGTGAAGGCTGGTTGGTTGAATTTTGTAAGCCGTTGGCGCGACGACATCATGCATACCTCTGGTTTTGATCCATTGAGCCCTGATTCATCCATTATGGTTTGGTGAGTAGTAAACGACCTCATGCTAATGCGAATTGTTTTATACATTCATTGAAGGCGGTGAGATTAGGCTGCTTGATTTTCTGGTGGTGATGTGTGCGTCCATTGAGGCTGCGGAGTTGAGGTTGCGGCTGTTGTTGCATTTTGATATTGAGACCTACATATTGAGTTCTAGTCACCATTAAACCTTAGCATTCGAAAGACTTCGTCCACTTTGCTGGCGAACGCCGAGATTTCCATGTTCGAAACCATGTGATAAATTGATGGCTGCTTGAATTTCTGGCTAACGGAGTCGTTGATAATTTGGTCTGGTTGTCCATAAAGTCGTCGTAGTTCCTGCAGAGCGTCGTTGTACATTTAGCTATTACAGGCAAACCCACAGCTGGCTCGGTTGGCTTTCTCTGTTGTCAGTGCCTGAAGATGGTTCTTCTTTTCGGTGTCTGAGTTTGGCGAGGTATGAAAAGCTCTTTGAAGCAAACCAAACCCCATTTTTCATTTTGTTGGGTTACCATTGAATGATTCAATTTTGATTTTTGTTGGTCATGTCATCTGACAGTAGGATACTTTTGAGGCCATGATATTGTTCATTAAATAAAAAAGGCATTGGTTCAGTGATTGTTCAAATGAAAGGGTCAAATTCCGGCCCACTTGTCTATGGGGTGCTGCATTATCGAGTCAAATGTCGCTGAGAGAATGCTGCGATATGTCGTTAAGTTTTTAGTTTAGAGTGACTGAACAAAAGTATCTGCGGGGGGCTGCATTGTTTTATGACCTGTTGCTGGGGTAGCTTGATATTTACTGGTTGTAATATCAACGTTGGTTGTCGTTTCTTCTGTCGAATGAGCAGATGGGTGCTGCTGGTTGGCAAAACTATCTGTGTGGCGGGCTTGTAAATAAACATCTGTATTCTGCTGTTGTGGTGTTTTCTCCATTATGTTTTTTTTTTATGATGCCCGCGCGATCATATTGTTATTCAGTAAGGCGGTTGATGAGATCTTCTGATATAGCGAGTTCAAAAGCAAAAAGTACAATGGCGCGTTAAAAAATTTTTAATAAATTTAAATAAAAAAGCAAATAAAAACTAAAAATGCTTGTTAGTAGGAGGTTGAAATACTTCAATAGGCGGAAACAACGGCAAACGTAAAGTTGACGATATTTTAGCAAAAATTCAGCCATGGCCATGGAATTTTCAACCAGTTTTTTTTATCCTGAGCTACTGCAAAATGAGTGTCCATTCATTAACACTGAAGACGAAACTTTGCTGATGGCAGCTTGGTCAACGGGACCCGAGTCGAGATTTTTCACCTAATTTGAAGCAAGATTTGAGCGGTTTGAGCGGTTTTTTTAGACAATTACGCTCAAAATCTTGCTTCAAAATGTGCGGTTTGAGCGGTTTTTGAACGGTTTATCTGAGAAAACCGCTCAAAAACCGCGCAAGATTTGAACGGTTTTGAGCGGTTTATCTAAAAAAACCGCTCAAAACCGCGCAAGATTTAATAATAAAAAGTCGACCACGGTGGGATTCGAGCCCGCAATCTTCTGATTCGAAGTCAGACGCCTTATTCGTTAGTCTATGCGGACTTGCTGGAAGCTTAATATTCGCTGTATTTCTTCTACTGAATATGTTCAATGTTTTTGACATACACAACAAATATACTGTCAGGATTTTTATTGTCAGTCTCTACAAAATAACAAAAATAATCGATTATAAGATCGCACACCAACCACCCCCCCCCCCCACCTCTTACTAGAGTTGATGTCCCCCCTCACCTCTTACTAGAGTTAGATGTACGTTGAGGGGGGGGGGGGGCTACGTTGAGGGGAGGGGGTACGTTGGGGGGGGGTTGTAAATTGGTGGGGGGGGGGGGTTTGTTGGATGTTGGATATGTTAAGGGGGTACGTTGGGGGGGGGGGGGGAGGGGTAGTACGTTGGCGGGGGGGATTGTAAGTTGGGGCCTGGGGGGAGTCTGGGACCTCGACCCCGGAAGACCGCTCAAAAACCGCTCAAATCTTGCTTGAAAAAACCGTTCAAAAATCACCGCAAAAAATGAGCGGTTTTTGAGCGGTTTTTTAAGCAAGATTTGAGCGGTTTGAGCGGTTTTTCCAAAAAAAAACCGCCCAATCCGCCCAAACCATTCAAACCGCTCAAATCTTGCTGGAAAACCGCTCAAACCGCTCAAATCTTGAGCGGTTTTTGAGCGGGATCTCGACCCGGGGAGAGCTAAGTTGTGTTTTCTGTCGGTTTAATTGGGCGCCATGTAGAAACCGATCAGTGAGCTCTTCTTTTTTATTTCAGACTTTTACTCATTCGTCCAGGCTTTTACTTATAAGTTTTGATTTATTCGTTTGTGTGTGATATTTATTTCTGTTGTTGTTATTTTTCCTTTCTGAAATCATCTATTGTGAATTAAACAGGCGGATTATCCAATATTGCATGAGAAAAGCTTGTCTCTAAATCAATTGTTGCATTTGGCATCTTACACAGCGACAAAAACCCTAAGCAGATTGTTTTTTCGTAACAGCAATAACAAAAAATTGGTTCCAATTATTCCAGACAGTTCCTCCTTTGTAAAGAGTGTTCAGGCATCTCTCAACCAAAGCTCTCGACAAACAACAGTCGCTAAGTGAAGGAAAATTGCTCAGTTGAAAAATCTTCTCAAGTCAGATAGCTCAGTGAGAAGTCATCCTTTCCCTATCACCCGAACAAAATATCCTACCCGAGTCGAGATTTTTCACCTAATTCGAAGCAAGATTTGAGCGGTTTGAGCGGTTTTTTAGACAATTACGCTGAAAATCTTGCTTCAAAATGGGCGGTTTGGGCGGTTTTTGAACGGTTTATCTAAAAAAACCGCTCAAAAACCGCGCAAAATTTGAATGTCACTCACATTGTTTTTGGTCTAGACATCGAAAAAAATCTTGCTTGATTTGAGAACGGTTAAGCACATTTTTTAAATTGTAGATAGTATTTCAACTGCATCTTAGCGTCACATTAACTTTCCAGGCCTTTTGATGGTTTTAATCGGTTTTCTTTATAAGACTGCTCAAAAACCGCTTAAAAACCGCTCAAATCTTGCTTGAAAAACCGTTCAAAAATCACCGCAAGAAATGAGCGGTTTTTTAAGCAAGATTTGAGCGGTTTGAGCGGTTTTTCCAGAAAAACCGCCCAAACTGCTCAAACCTCTTAAATCTTGCTGGAAAACCGCTCAAACCGCTCATATCTTGAGCGGTTTTTGAACGGAATCTCGACCCGGGATACTAGAAGTAGTCATAGTGTCTGATTCCACAATCCCCTATGAACATTTACAGCGCGACTAACAAAGAGTTATCGAAATTAGGTTACGGAAGGCTTCGTATCAAGTCCAATTTACCGGAGGCTATTCTCAAAAGCGAAGGAAAAAATTTACAGAGGACACATGGTCAAAGGGCCAAAAACAAATAATCAAGGTCAATTTTTAAAATGAATTAATGACCGTTCAAATAAACGAATGTAAATGAAACAAATTTTTGTTTCTTTTATTATGAAATTCTTGAAATATAAAACTTCTTCCAATTCGCCGGCGGTCAGTGTCAATTTTGCATTTTTCTGCCGTTTCTATTTTCGCTAATACTAATATTATAACCGTGGAAATGTTTACTTTCCTGGAGATTTTCGCGCTTTTCTGAATGACGTCACCCAAATGTACTAGTCTAAATCTGACATGAAAGAAAACATTACCGGTCTAGATCAAAATCAAACTCATAGAGTTTAGTTTTGCTGGATGGACTGATGGACTAATAACAGTTCAATGGATTTTAACAGCATATCACTGAGTGAAATTAAAAGGAGCGGCGCTCAAAGCACTCATCGCACTGCTTTTTAAAGGTTTTTTTGAAAATCTAAAAAAAAGACCAACATAATCATTTTAAAGATACTATAAAAATTTTTCATTAAAAAAAATCCGTTTTCAATTTTTCAATGCTGTTGCGATTATGCGTTATAATTATATGAAAAAACTTGAGATGTTTTGAAATATTAAAAACTATTTTTCGGTTTTTGATCAGGCAGTACGAAAAAAATTGATGCATTGCAACTTAAAAAAAATGTATTTTGTTTTCGAATATGAAACTCGATTTTTCGACTAGAGTCTTAGATATAGGTCTTAGGTCTACAAAAAACATCACGGCGATTCCATCTGCAGCTCAAATTAAAGCTTTCGCAAAAGCACGACGAATAATACAAAGATGGGCGAATTAATCATGGAAGTAATCGTTAACCACACCTTGTCATGAACTTGGATGTCTGCTGTGATGTTTTTAGCAAACAAAGCTGGGTTCAGTTTGAGCAAGAACGAAGTCTCTACCTCAAGTAACAATTTGTCATACATTAACAAAGAACGTATTTTTTGATGAGAATGGAAAAATGAGAACAAACTGATGTTTGATTTCATAGAAAATTTAAGGCAACTTCCCAGTTTTTTGAGGTGAACAATAAGGACTGTATCAGCAATTTAAGCGCTTTTTGATCAAAATGACTATTTTATGGAAACAAATTTATACGGCCGGGGCGTTCTTGAATTAAGAAAGGATACATTCCCAGGCCAAATTGTGCACTGGATAGGAGCACAACTTTGTTTCTGTATGTTCCTGGATTCCGGAGACTATTTTTTAAACATGTTCCTAAATGTAAGTGAATTCCACCTACAACATTTCTGTGGGTTCCGCGTACAAATATCTGTAACGTAAATTTTGTCGGCACATTTGTTGTGTCGCTGATTCCGCAACAGGGGAAAATAGCTACCTGTTCTGGATTCCGCAATTGTAGGTGAATTCCACAAAATGTAAATGAAATCCGCAAATTTTGTGACATCTGCAAAACTTGTAGGTGAAATCAGTAAATGTAAGCGGATTCCGTAAACTGTAAATGGATTCCGAATTTTATTTTTTTACTTTTTACTCAACTTGCATATGAAAAATTAAAAGCTATAGCTGGAATTCTTGTCTATAGCAATGCAGAATGTAAAAGCAAGGGTTTAACTATTTTTAGCGGAACCCACGAAAAAACCTCCAAATATTGGTTAACTAAACCATTGGATGTCACCTTTTAGTATTTTGCAAATACAACACCAAATAAGTTCACTTGGGTCAGTATTTGGGATTGAATCAATCCCAAAAACTGGTTTTGGAAACAAAACACCTAGTAATTTGTGTTTTGGAAACATAACACAGCATATCGCCGACGTAGGTCAGTATCTGGGATCGTCTCAATCCCAAATACTGATTGGAATTTGGATTCAATCAATGCCAACTAATGATTTAGTAATCTCTGAACTCAGTGAACTCATAGGGGCAGTGTTTGAGATGGTTCGAAAAGGAAATCAAATCATGAGGGCAATTTTTTTTTAAATATATGATGCCACATCTTTCTCAAAAGCCAATTCAATATTATTTTGAAATTTTAGAGCTTTAAACACTTTTTCTCAAAAAATCTGGTTATTTTACAGTGACCACTCTATCATGGTAGAAACCTTTTGTGTGGAGAAAAGATTTAATAACAATAAATGTCATTTTAAATTGCAAAAATGTGAAAATATAAGGTTGGAGAATTCGAAAACTAAATTGTGTTGGCTGAAAAACAACTAAAAAGAGATGGGATTTGAACCAACGCACGGTGACCGTAATGAGTTAGCAGCCACCCTGTGTTAAAAACACCATAACTTAAGCAATACTGAACAAACGATATATTCAACATAATTGATTCAGTGACGTCCTGTTAAACGCATAGAAACGCTAACCCAAGTTAGCTACAGAAGTAAGACGAACGCAATTTAGGCAAAATAAAATGGATGAAAATAGAAAAATCAAAAGAGTCAAATTGAAAAAGATTGTGCGCTTGTCAAAATACTAATTCAATGAGCCATTTGTGTTTTTCGTACTTGAAAAAATTGCATATTTGTTCGGGCAGAAATGTGATTTTTTCTTGATTGCTGTGTGTTCAAATATGTATCTGGCTAGTGGCAAAACCACCTTAGACATTTTACCTTGTCTGTTAATGTGGTAGCTATTATCTGGATGGCGTCATGAAGATTGGGTTTCTCGATGTGTTTATTGTTTGTTGTTATGACTTTTTTTGAGCTTTCTAAATTAACCGTATATTAACTAGCCGTTTTCTTATTCTGAGCTGTCCTGTTGTTTAGTTACCCACTTTGAACGTTTTTGACAGACCGGTATAATTTACAGACCACAACATTTCGTACAGCATACTGAAAAAAGAAAACGGCTAGTTAATATACGGTTAATTTAGAAAGCTCAAAAAAAGACATAACAACAAACAATAAACACATCGCTGCTACAGTGAATTATCTCAAAGATAAAAGTTAAAAAAACTTGTACAACAAAAGCTAAATCAAACGTTAATTTCAAAAACAAAAAAATATATTTGCTCCTGAAAATGTTGCATTATCAAACTATGTTCTGGTTTGACAAAATGAAAGTTATTGATAAGGCTAAATTAAAACATTTACATTTTAATTGAAGTGATTGAAACGAACTGATGAATTAGTTTTCCCAGTTTGCTCAGTTGGCAGGAACTCAGATGGCAGGAATTGATAATAATGACGGAATTGTATGTTTGACATGAATTGAGATCAAAGTTGAGCTTGTTCGACAGAAATTGAGACCGAAGTTGGGTTGACAGGAATTGAGATCGAAGTTGGGTGTTGAGATAGAGGTTGGGTATAATATACAGGAATTGAGATTGAAGTCGGGTTGAATGATTTGAGATCGAAGTTAACAGGATTATTTGTTTGAGGTATCCACAAATTGTTCTGGATTCCGCAAACTCCGGCCGGTTTTTGGAGCGATTTTGAATCCAAAACAGCAAAGAAGATCAAAGAAAAGTAGCAATGTTGCGGCGTCAGAGAGAAATCTGATTTTGGAATGTTACAATTCCACTGTGCCACAAAGTTTGGCCTCGTAACTTAAAAATTAAAGAATAATCAGAAAAAAACGTATAGTTCAAAGAAGATTGTTTACTGGGAGTGAACGTTAACACTTTCTAACGTAACCATGAGTCTTTGGATCGTCTACCGCTCGAAAATTCCGAAAACAAACACGAACCAAACGGACGAGCGCAGGGCCCTCTGAGTTCCTTTGTTGAGTTGTAAGAACCAATTGAGTTATAACCGATGGTCTTAACTCATAGAGTAATTTCGGATAGGGTACACCGTCTGCTCGTCACGCTATCTTATTTTCGGCCGGATAGATTCGTGCAACTTCTTAGTCTAATACCGATCCTAATCTTACTCTTATACTATCTAGTCTCAGGTTGTTTAACTAGTCTCTGCTAGGCTCAATAGATCTAGGGTATACTGGTTTATTGCGGCTGCTGAAGTTCTCTTGGAGAGGCAACTAATTTCTAAGTTAAATTCAAATCTCTCTGGTGCTGAAATTACAAGTAATCTCAGCACTTACAAATAAGTGGGTTGTTAGTTAGATGGATCATGATTGGTTAATATTAAATACTTTACAGTGGTAAAATATCTAATTTATCCAATCATAAAATGTAGTTTAGATCAGGTTCCACCCATCCGGGTTTTACAGAGTTTTTTAGAATAGTCTTTCTGCAATTCAAAGGATGGATGATGGACGTTGGTATTTGGCGAACATCATATTTCTTCTGGGTTCTCCTGTTAGAGAAGTTCCAGGATCAATCGTTGTGTCTTCTTATGACAACGACTGGGTTTTCTCAACAAACTCAAATCTGATTTCAGAATGGTTTGCTATGACAGGTTTTTCTGTTTCATGTAGAGAACTTCTTTTGTGTTCAACCTCGTCTGGGAATGGCGTGGAGATTGTGCGTGGAGGGGATGCCTGGTTACTCGGATCTGTACGTATACTTGAACATCGAGGTGGTCATTGGTCTAGTTCAATGAAGTCCTTTTCTGCGAAGTCAAGTCGTACTCTAAATCCTTTGAGTTGTGATTGTGGACGGCATATTGATTGTGGTTGGCCATTCTTTTTCGAGTGTAGTGGGGTCATTTTGTCTTTGGATGTTCGTCTTTGGTGTTGTATGCTGATCTATATACTGCAAGGTATAATTTACATTTTATAAAATTTTTATTAGTTCGGTGTTTTAATTATGATTTTGGTTAGTTGTTTTCACAAAAGCTTTTTGTTTTAGTTCGGTTATTTTGAAGAGTTACTCACCCTTAGGAGATACTCAAAATAGAAGTGTGGTCACAAAGCGTGGATGTAGCGCGGTGGGTTAGGCCGGCTATAGAGCATGCTCAGGACGTCCTCTCTGGTGGGTTAGGCCAGGAGTGGGAGTATGATTTTGTGCGGTTTCTGTTAGAGGTCCTGTTATGTGATAACGTTTTATGTTGGGTTTATTGTGGTTTTTCTTATGTTTCGTTGGTTGTGTCCTTTTTTCAAAAATCAAATTGTTTTGGTATGGGTTTGTCTTTCGACTTTTTTGTGTTTTATTATTTCTTTCTTAGACTTTATAATAGTCTTCAAAAGAATAAATTATCCAGTTTTAAACTGGGTTAATCCGGTTTGGGTACCGTTGGTTTCCTTTTCTTAGTCATGCTGTTATTCTATGATTTGTGGTGTTTAGTAAGCTGCATTGGTTAGTTTTGTTTAGTATATAATTCCTTTCCAACCGGGTTAAAGGAAAGTTTGAAACGTGTTATCGTGTGTTAGAGTTGTTGAGTGTGAAAGCTTGAAACTGAAATTCATTATTTAAACAATTCTTCGTGGGCGAGCTGTGCGAGTTTGGATAGAATTTTTGTGCGAGTGAATGGAAATATCAAAAGGTTAGTACTGCATTTTCGTTTTATCAATTTACTACATAGAATTTCAATTTTACTGCTAGTTTTTTGGGAAAAAATTAAGTTACAAATTTTCATCATTATTAGAATTACTGCTTTTAGGGAAATAACTTATAAATTAATTTACTACATTGGTATGATTTTTATTGAATTTATCTAGTGCAAAATATTAATAGAGTTTTGAAGAATTTGAAGAAGTTTTCTATTTTTTATTTTTCTTGTGTAATTTGCAGATGATCGTGGGATGAAGACTAAAAATCTAAATAAGACATGGATAAAGAATGGTTAGTATTTATTTCAAATTTATTAGTGAAGAATATGTATAAATTATACTTACCTGTTAGTCGTCGGGGAAAAAACCGTGGGGGAAGATGTCGTGTATTATGTCGGAATTTGTTAGTAATTTTGCTAGTATGCGAATGATGTTTTTAGTTTGAAGCAGTGGCCAAAGCAATTGAAGTGCTTTAATAGTTTTTAGTTCTTCAGTGCCAACTGCAAACTCATAAGGTGTGTTTTGGATGAGATTATGTAATTTGTGATTGTATTTAGTGTTGTGGATGAATTCTAATATCGGGATTTCTATAGGTTGAATAAATTCATGTGGGATAAGGAAGGGTCTGGATTCTTCTGCGTTGAAGGTCTTCGTGATGGGACAAAAAAAATACATTTGGGTTATGGGATCATAATTGCGAAGAATACCGTGAAGGTTAGTATCTTTGATGCAATATGTGAAGTTAAGAAAAAATGGTGAAGTGTATTTAGAGTTAATAAATTGAAAACGGTGGTGTGGTTGTCTTGATGGAGTGTGTAGATCAAAATGATTTTGTATGAAGCGATAATATGTATATGTGTGGGTTTGTTTAGTGCGTAACATAATGTCGTGTGAGCAGTGCAAATCGCGTTCATGTGGTGCAAGGAAATTGAAGGTTAGTGAAAATAATTGAAATCTTTCTTTAAAACTTTCGTAAGCTTGCATGTCGGTTAGTGCTTCAGAAATGACGTGGTCGAATTTGCTATCAAATATATTGAGTGTAAATACATATGGTGTTTTGATGAAGAATTTTTCTGTGATTTGTGGGTTAGCGAAACGATCATCATCTAAAAATTGGTCTTGGTTAGCTCGGATGATGTTATGATTGTAATATTCTAGCGTATATTCGTTAGCTCGGGGTGCAGTGTATGTTTTTAGTGACTTTTTATATCCTATATAAGTAAATTGTCTATGTGTTAGTGGTGTGGTGAGTCGATATAGCATATTTTGATTTCTTTCTAAATCGATGTGAGTATTAGATAAAGGTAGGCAAAGGGGGTTAGTAAAATGATAATATGATGTCCAATGAAGTGTAGGCATTAAAACTTGTTCATCTACAAAACTACGTGTGTCGTTAGTGTCGTTAGGGGTGTTCAAAGTATACTGTGGAAATGAAGGTAAGGTGATTGCTAAAAAATCTTTCGTGTTAGTGTGATTTGGATGATTAATATATTCACGGGCTGTTCCTGGTTTTGTTGGAAATGGATGGTTTGGGAATTTTCTTTTGAAAGTGCGATAAGCTCTATTAGTGCTATTAGATGATTCGGTGGATGTCGATGATGGTGCTAATGATGCGGTATAAGCTGAAAAGGGTGTAGGGGTAGGTGGGTTTGATGATTCTATTGTGGATGAAATCTGATTTATAGTGGGGGTGTCAAGGTGGAAGGGTTGTTGTTGTAGGGTGATAAAATTATCTAGTTCTTGGGAGATTTGGGGAGTGTCTGGAGAATTGGATGATCGGTCTGAATGAAATGAAGAGTAGGTTGGGGTGACTTGTGAAGCATAAGAGGGTGTAGAAATGGATGGGAGTGGGTTATTTGGTGGGATTGGTTGAAAAGGGGGTTTTGAAAAAACTGAGGAGATGTTTTGAAAATTATTGGATGGAGATGGTTCAGAGTCTGCAAATTCATCAGCTGTTTCAATATTTGGTTATTGAGTTGTGAAATGGAGTATAAACTTGAGATATGTGAATTAGTGTCTGAATTCATGCCTGATGTTATATTATTGGTTGGGAAATCGGGTGGCGGCAAAGCAAAAAGTGGAATTATTGTAATTGGAGTATTGAGGTTGGTTGGATGGGAATTTGAGCGGTGTAGGGATCCAAGTTGTCGGCTCATCGTGGGCTAAAAAAATTATTATTTTGAGACTGAAAAGCGGTGGTATGGGGTTGTTCTATAATTTGTCCATATGTATTTTCATCTAGTGAATGATGTGCCATTATATGTTGAATGGGACTTTGTGATATGGTTGGTCTAAAATTTGGATTATGTGTTATTGCTAAATTTCGAAAATTTCGTGGGACTAGGGATAATGGATGGTTATGTGGTAGGGGTGGTAACTGTGGTGCTGTAGGCGTTATTTCTACATTGTTATGTTCTTCGTCATATGTGTTCTGTCTTGTTGCTATTTTTGTGTTGTATTCTTTTATTTGTGCGTCTAAAAGAATTTTGTTTATTGATGATGAAAAAATTCCAAAAAATCCTGCAAATAGTATGCGTGCTACACTTGCTTGTCTATTTACTTGTGTGTGTATAGCGCATGTATTATAGATTCCTTTTAAAAGTGAAAAAAGAAATCCTATAAAGTTAAACATTGCGTATAAAATAGTTAATTTTTCTAAGATGTAATAGGGCCATCCTAGAAAATCAAGAATTTCATTTTTGAGTGTAACAAAGCTAAACAAATTTTAGGTGAGATATCTTGTGGTCGGTATTTTTCACCGTTTAGATATATATAGTCTTTAATGTCTTTAAAATATCCGCTATAGTCTTGTGTATAAATATCTGCAAATCCTGCGGTTTCGGCAAGTTTGCGTAAGTTTTGGTCAATTGATTGTCTTTGTATAGTGTCCATTTGTGTTAATAATTCTTGGAATTGTTGTGTTCTAATGTGATGTTGGATATCGGATTTTGAATATATTCCAATTGATTGTAGGTCAATATTTGGGTTTCGAGCAATAGCTCTAATGCTTTCAGGTGAAAATTTTTTGAGTGATTGCATTAATGTGGGATATGGGGTAAGAAGGTAATATTTATCTTCATCAGGGTTCAGTTGTACTACATTGTGGCTATTTTCTGATCCACATGGGACTGCGGTATCCCAGAAATAGGTTCGTCTTGAAAGTGTGTCAACGAAATGTACTTTATTCTTATAAAAGATAGGGATTCTTTTATAGCATCGTTTATCTTCAAAAACATATAGTGGTGATACTTTTTTGGTACAGGTATAAAACCATAAAATGTTTCCTTCATAGTCCAAAAAATTTGATCTATTTCCTGATAGTAAATATCCTGCGTAGGGTATTTTTAATACTGCTAGTGCAAGTGATTGTAGGATTTGTGTCCTTTCTAGTTCGCATAGTTGGTGAAGTGTTTCTAATTCAGAGAGTGACATTTCTTGAAAAATTCGGCTAATTGTGTAGTCTAATTTCATATCTAAGTGAATATCATAGTGGATATTACCGAAATATGTACTATTCATTAGTGATAGTTCTTGTAAACGTGTGCATCTAGTGTCATGGGGCTTTAGATGTCCACCAGGTTGACCTTTACTTTTTTGAAAATTAACTGGTATATATGATGTTCCTTCGTTTATAGGATGACTTGTGGCGTATGGGTCGATTTTTACTTTTCCAGTGGTCATGTCGAATCCTTTTTCGCATTCAACTAATATTTCGGAGTATTGTGTTTTGTGAAGTGGATTTCTGTATTTACAAGCAAGTTCTGTTTCTTGATATATTTGAAAACGTGTCAATTTATTTTCTATATTGTGTATGTTTCTAAAATTAGAACTTTGTTTTCGTGATGGATTTACTTGTTCATATGGAATTGATTGTATAAAATATTTTTCGTGAAATTTTATCATACGAGCGTGTTTTTTTTGCTACTTGAAATGTTGTACATGTGTCTTCGGGGAACCAAACAATTGTTGCTTGTGTTCGTGTTGTAGGGTCACAAAAGCCTTGATCGTTTTTACAAGGTAATCTAATTCCTTGATAGATCATTGTGTTGTCAGATAAATCGCGTGTGAGTTGTATTTTTTCGAGTTGTATTTTCCAATCGAAAAACATTATTTCTTGATATCCTTTATTTTTTGTGTCTGCTTTGCAGTTTGATGGGTTATTTATACCAATATGTGGTATCCAGTGTTTATCGTGTATGTCATAAGTTAATCTTCCGTGTGCGCCGTTGTATGGGTATTTTTCATCTAATTTTATATGTCCTTGATATCTTTCAAGTTCTGCTTGATGTACAGAGTCTGAAAAAACTTGGAAATATACTAACTTTCTATCTGTGTTTTTGTTTCTTGTGATATTTAGTCGGAGTAACTCGTTTTTACAATCTTCGGGATTGAGATGTAAAAGTCGTTCGATATTACTCTGGTAGAATGATTCGTGGTCAAGTCGGTTTTTATTTCTATTTTAGAATTGTGAACAATGTAATTTCTTTTCAAAAAATGTTGCTGTGAATTTATATCCTATAACTGTTGTTGCTCGGGCTTTTGAATAAAGTATCGCTATTACAATTGTAGTTTTTTATAGCTTGTGGTTCTGTTTCGCATTGTGATACCTGATTTATTGCATATTTGTGTAGTGTTTTTTGTTCATTTTCTTCACAATCGTAATGTGTTACTAATAAATATCGGGGTCCTGTGCGGGGGGAAGGGTTTATGTTCTGATTGGAGATTATTAGAAAAAAGAGTTCGAGAAAAATTAATATTTTTAGAATATACATGTGTGTGATAATCCTGAGTATGGGTTACAAAATGTGATGTAACCAATTGTCTTTTTGGTATATCTGTCGTATTTGTATATTACTTCAGTTGTTATAAATGGTGGTGGTAGTGATTGAGCTGTTATATTTGGTGGGTTTAATGGGTAGGGATGTTGAGTAATGTTGTTTAGTTTAACCGTGATTTCAAATTTTAATTGTAGACTATTTTGTTGGAGTATTTGGATGTTATGATCACGAATGTCTTCGTGGATGTCTTGTCTATATTGTAGTCTATTGAGTGCCCAGTTGTGGAGTCGGTTACTTTCTGGGTGTTGTCCAAATAATGGTGGAGGTGCTGTGAATGTATTCCAGTCTAGTCTTAAAGGAATATTTGTTGATGATTGTTCTCGATATCTAGCGTCGAGGTTATTTGGGAAATTTAAGTTAAAAGGCGTTGGTGAAATCTGGCTTATTGATGGTGTTGATGGTAGTGATAATGTTTCTGGTAGTGATGAGGATGTTGTTGTATCCGTAGAAATATCTATTGGATCATTGATTAAATTTGGTTCACCTTGTGTGAATGAATGTGTTGTCCAATATGGTAGTCGTGATGTTTGGTTTATGGGGTTGAAGGGATTTTCACGTATTTGTTCAGATGTTGGTGTTGAACCTAAGTAATCTGAGGGTAGGCTTGAGGTGCTACGTTGTGAAAGAAGCGTAGGGGTTTCTGGTAATATACTAATGGGGTTTTCTGGAGTACTTTGTGATGGGGATTGAGGTATATCAAAATGAACTCGGGGAGTTTGAAAATTTCTATTTCGTCGAGGATGTATAATTTGTCTATTTATTTCGACTGTATTTTGGTTTTGACTAGGATTTCGTATTCTACTTAATTCTTGTGGTAGTGTTGGATATAAGTTATATGTTGGTTCACTTAGAGGTGCTTGTCGTTGAACTGGTTCTAGTGGTTCAGATAAGCGAGCGTGTCGTTCTTCAAAGGTATATGGGTTATCTTGAAAGGAAATTCGTGTAGATGTTTGGGGGTTTTGGGTAGTTGAAGGTGGTGTTGGGTTATCTTGGGATGATGTCGGTGAAGACTGACTGTGTGATTGTTGGTTAGCAATTTTTGATTTTTTTTTATTTATTCTTTTAGTGAAAAAATTTATGTTTATTATAGTATTCTTCTAGAAAAAGAATTAGGAGGATTGTTGCTAGGGCGAATGTGATGATTGCTTTCTTTATACATTTGCATATTGTCAAGATGAGGGATGATAGAAATGTTATAAAAATTACAAATAGTAAAAAAATATCTGTTCTACTAAAAATGGTTCGTATCATTTAGATAAGTTTTGTGACTCGTACCTGTGGATATAGTCAATAGCTTTTGAAAGTTGGAGGTATAGTTCAAATATGGAATAGAAAATTAAAAAAATTTTGCAAAAAATGATTAAGATTATTACAAAAGATTCAAAGTATCAAAAAGAAATATGATTAAAAGTTTAAATATCGTTAAAAAGTTTATGAGAATGTTAAGATTTATGTTGACTGGTCGAGAGAAGAGCATTTAAGAAATGGCTTCTCGATCGAATATTTTTTGTTGTTTGAGGCAATTTTCAAGTGTGGTCGAAATATTTATTGGTTTTTTGACAAGTGGGTTGAGTTTTGTGAAAAATTGTTGGGGGCAAATTTTATGATGATCGGGAGGTCTTCTTTTTCTTTATTTTTATTTGTCAAATGATCTGGGGTATTTTTGAGATTTTTATACTTTAGGCTAATTAAAATGGTCGTTCTTTTACTTTAGGCTAATTTAACATATTTGTTTTGGGGGGTATTTGAGGTCTGAGTTGGGGAAATATTGTTGATCTTTGGGTTATTAGATAAGGGAGGGTTATGATATTATGGTGATATTTATTTTATTTGTCAAGTTGGAGTGGTTTGCTTATTTTTGACCTGGAGGTCGCAAAGTTATAGTTATAGATATGCCTGGAGTTTAATATCGTTCGTCTAGTTGATTTGGGCTAGAGTTAGAGAAGGTGACGGATTGGATGAATCCTATTGGCTAATTATGAACTAGAGTCGCTGCGTGTTTGTCAGCATGTTATTTTGAAAAATGAAAGTTCAAAATATTTCAGAGGTGCAAAGATTATGAAACATAAAATTAAAGCTGTTTTTGAAATTCGACTTTCTTTAATATTTTAGATTATGGGATGAATGTTTTATAGTTTTTACGTGGTTGATTTCTAAGTCGTGATGACTCTCTAAGTTCTGATTTGTCGATTTGTTCTTGGGGTTTTATTTTTTCTGTCATTTTTCTATTTTTTCTTTCTTTTTGAGGTATATTTTGATCTAGCTTTGAAGTATTGTTTTTTATTGTAGTTGATTTTTTATTTTGGATTTCGGGATGAATGTCATGTTGGTTTTGTGTTTCATTTTCTGTATGTGGGTTATTTTGAATAACTTTTAAACCTGTGAAAGAATATAATTGAGTTAATTCGCGTAGTGCGTATTCTTTTGGGTAATAAGGTAATAGGTTGTTTCGATGTTGAACAATTTCTTTTTGGTCTGAGTCGGTGATTTTATATGTGACATCAGTGGGTTTGGCAATTATTTGGTATGGTCCTTTACGAAGGGGTTGTAATTTTTTAAAAAATCCTTTTTGAGTGTTAAAATTGGGTATTAAAACAAATGTTCCAATTTTTAAATCGGAGGCTGGTGTAAAGCGTGAATTTATTTGTTCATTAATGTTTTGCCTTTGTAACAACTTTTTTGTTACTTTTTGGTAAATTTCATTGTGTTTTTTATCTCTGTTTAAAATCCATTCGGTGTGTGTACCGGAGGCTAATTTAAGAATTTGTGGGTGATGAAAATGATCTTCATCATGTGTGTATAAAGGTAGGTTATAACAAATTGAGTCTTTATTCGGTTGACAATGACTTTGTGCATTTTTATGAGAGTTTGCTGTAAACATAATTGGTTTGCGTGGCTTTTGATTAAAAACCATTTCATATGGTGACATTCCTAGAGTTGTCGTGATTTGTGAATTATATGCTAAGGGAAATAGTTTTACATCTGCTGACCATTCGGTGTATCTTGTATCATTTCCATTGATGATACATCTGAGATATTCTTGTAGTGAACGGTTCATACCTCCGACTAAGCCGTTTGTCCAAGGTGCGTGAGATGTACGTGGTTTGTGTTTGATGTTATATAAATGACATAGTGTGATGATTTCATTATTTATGAATTCCGTACCGTTGTCTGTAACTAAAATTTCTGGTAGTCCGAATTTGGCTATCCAGTGTTCATAAAGTGTTGTGTAAGCGTAATAAGCGTTACAATGTGGTACTGGGTTAAGTGCTACATAATGTGTAAATGCGTCAACAATTACCATAATGTAGGAGTTTCCTTCGGATGATGGTGAAATTGGTCCTTTTGTATCAAATGAAATACGGTGGTTAAAGTACAAACTTTGTCCTTTAAAATCTTGTTTTTGTGCTATTTGTTTTTGATTTGGATAAGGTTTATTGAGCTGACATACTATACAATCATTGCATAGTACTTTTATCCAAAATGGTGCATTTGAAAAAGAAAAGTTTTGTATGAAATTTGAATATGTTTTCTCTGATCCAGAGTGTCCTTTAATGTTTTGTGTATGTGAAATATTAAAGCTATGAGAATCATACTTAAAGGGAGACAGGGAACTGTAGATTCATTTAATTGGTATTCTAGAAGGTCTGTGTTTTCATTAATTGTTGTATTATTAAATTTTCGAAAATATCGGAGGAGTGTTTTATTTCCTAAAATAGTTGTATCTGCCTTTACGGGTTTAGTTTTATATTTGTGCCATGATTTTAGTTGTCTAATTATTGGGTCAAGATTTTGATATTGTTTCAAAGTATTAATTGTAATTTTATCTGTTGGGGGGTGAAAAATGTTTTCAATTTCTAATTTAGATAAAGGAATTGTATCAAGTGGGTCATGGAGGTCAAAAACTTGATTTATTGTGTATTTTGAATCGTTTGTTTGTGGTCCTGATAAATTTATTTTATCAGTTAGATTTTCTTTTTCAATTAACGGAAAAAGGTCTTTTTTATGCGGGTGTTGTTTTACTCTTTTTTGTTGGGTGTTATTTTTTATCCATTGTGAATATGGAATTGGTTTAAAAGTTGATGTTCCAAGTAGATCAACTTCGTAGTGGTTATTTTGGCAATCTAAATAAAGTGGGAAGTGTTGTAGATTATTTATCTGTGATTGTTCAACGTCAGTTTTTACTGCATATTTGCATTCTAGTCGGGGTGATGTTTCGTTTTCTGCAAGGTAAAATTTTTTATTTTTGGGTATTTCAACTGTAGTTTTACGTGTAAGTAATTCAGGTGGTGTATTTCGACTTAAAGTGTCTGGTAATGCAAAATTCTTTCCTGCTGTCCAAACTATAAGTAAGTTTGGGAATTTCATTAGAATTAATTGAAATCTATAAACTCGGTGATTTGGATTGGATTTTTGTGTAAAGAGAAAAATGATTGGTTTGTGATCTGTGAATAGAATTGTTGGATGTTTTGATCCAAGTATCAGAAATTCATATTCTGTTAGTGTATATATTATGGCTGTACATTCTCTCATTAGAGTTGAGAGTCGTAGCTCTGCATGAGTGAATAATCGAGAATATGCTGATATAAGATTCATTTTGTTTGTACCATTGTGTGATTGTAATAATGCTGCGCCGATGCCAAAATTCGAAGCATCGCACATTGCATAGAATGGTTGATTTGGATCTGGAATTGTATTCGAAATTTGTTCAGTTAAGAGTTTTTTAATTTCTTCAAATCGTGCTTGATGTTCTGTGTTCCATTCAAAATTATTTTGTTGTCTGAGTATATTATAGAATGGTCTTAGGTATAATTGCATTTTATAGACGTATTTGCTTAAAAAATTTAACATTCCAAGGAATTCTTGGATTTTCTTTTTGTTTGTTGGTGGTTGGAGCTTCTGAATAGCATCAATGCGTGATTTTAATTGAGTGATTAATTTTCTTTCTATATTTTGTCCTAAGAATTTAACTCGTGTTAAAAAGAAGTGTGATTTATCGGGGGCGGCCTTCAGATTTTCGTTCTGAAGTATTTTGTGATAGTGTTCTAAAACATTGAACATTTCTTCTTTTGTATGTGATTGCATAAAAACATCGTCTAAATAGGTGATTGCGTTTTTCTTGAGTATTAGTGGTCTAAAAATTTTGCTCATAAAAGCTGAAAATGCTGCTGGTCCTATGGATATTCCATAGAATAGGCGGTTGAATTCATATTGCTGATTTCCAATAACAAATTGTTTTAAGCGTCGCGATTGTTCATCTAGTGGCATTTGATTATATGCACTATTCATATCTGCGGTTGTAAAATATTTTCCGTTTATTTTTGTTAAAATAACTTGTATTGGTTCTATAGGCCAATTACATTTTGATTCGTCTATTAGTGAATTAAGATATCTAGCGTCTAGAACTATTTTTAATGATTCTCCTTTTGCTAGGATGATAACAATGTTGATAAATGTGTTACCTTTTGGTTGTTCTTCTTTGCTTACCGGTGATATAATTTTGTATTGTTCTAAAATATCGAGTAATCTGTTCACTTTATCGTGTAAATGAATTGGTACTTTACTTGCTCTTTGTTTTTTGAAAACTGCGTCAGGTTTTAATGGGAGATGTAGTGATGAACTGATTTTGCCAACATCAAATTTGGATGTTGCATAGACTGATGAATATTTTATTAGCTGTTTGGCTAACTTATAAAATTCGTCTTGTGTTATTTGTGAATGTTGGAAGTTAAACATTGTTAAAAATTTCTGTTGATTCTCTGTATAGTTATTTATGTTGAATGTAGGTTTGAAATATGGGGTTTTTGTGAAATAATCTGTATTTCTTTTTTCATTACTTGTGATTTTGAAAAACTTATGGATAGGTTTGAATTCAAAGTCTGACATATAGAGTTGTTGTTTATTTTGTTTTTTATCATATTGGTGAACTTGTTTTATTGAAAAATTATATATGTTTCCTGATAGTGGTTTCAGGTGTTTTCTTTGTTGGTTATATATTGGATAAAATTTTGAAAAGAATGGTGGTTGTTTATTTAATCTTTGAAAAAATGTTAGGGATGTGTCTTTTGTTTTTGTGTATTTATCTTTGATAAGTATTTTACTATTCAAGATGTTGATTGTTGGTATATATTTAGAGATAAATGGTATTCCAATGATATTGTGTTTAATATCAGTGATATGAAATATTTGTTTAAATGGTTTATTTAAAATTTTATTTTGCTCTATTGTTCTTGTGGGGAGAAGAAATAATTGAATTTTTCCATAGTTTACCAATGTTGATCCTTGTGCTGTTGCTAGTTTACTGGAGGTTTCAAGAGGTGTTAGTTTTGGGTGTAATGTTTTTATCTCATTCCATGTGGGAATGTTTATTATGTTTGATTCTGCTCCTGAATCAATTAAAAAATCAATTTCAAGATCTGGTGGTTGAAATTCTTTGTTTCTTGGACTTTCTATAAGAAATGGTATTGTCCAAATTTTTTCTTTGGGTTGTTCTTTTTGTATATTTTGATAGATGTGATTTGTATTCAAGCATTTTGTTTTGTCATTTTCATTGGATTGATTTGTAGTGTTGATTTCGTTAGTTTCTTGTGCCGTTTGTGTGGAATGGATGGGTTCAATATAATAATTGTGAAGGAGTTCTAATTGATTTTCATATATATGTGATGAAAAAGGTTGTTCATATATAAGGTTCGTAGTCATTTTCGACTGCTATCATATTGATGGAGATAGTGTTTTCTGTATCACTTTCTGAATCTGATGATCCACAGTTTATTTGATTTAGTTGTAGTTTGTCATTTACTGTGTCATCAATACCTGGGGGGTCTAATGTTGTTTCTGGATTTGATTGTACGTGATTAATATGTCTTTGATGTTTAGGTGTACTACTTCTGTGGCGATTGTTAAAATTATTATAATGGTTATTATTTCTGTGTGGTGATTGGGAATAATTTCTATAACGATTATTATAACTTGAATGTCAATTTTGTGAATTGTTTCGTGATCTGTTTTGATAATTATCGTTTGGTCTGTTATAGTTTGATCTGTTATATGAGTTATTCCTTGATCGATTGTTCGGGTAATTCTGATTTCGGTTGTTTGAATAACTTCTATTTCGATTATTGGAGTAGTTTCTATTTCTATTATATGATGAGTTTCGTGACTGATTGTTTGGATAGTATTTATTCCTTGATTGGGAATTAGATCTAGAAACAAATTGTGTTGTATTCGAATTTGATCTGGAGTAGTTATTTTGACTATTTGGTCTATTGTAATGATTTTGTGACGAATTTTGTGTATTTCTTCGTTCTGGTGATCTTCCTCTATAACTTGAGTTATATGGTGATTTAGTTCTCGTGTAATTGGTATTGTTCGGAAGTGGTTTTCCTGAACTGTTGTTGCTGTATACATTTTTGTTTGGTAGATTTTGATCTTTCTTCATGTATTGATAGAATGATTTATTTGGTTCTTTATATTTTTGAGGTTTGTTTTGATTGTCCTGTTGTTTTTGTCTACATTCAGAAATACTATGTCCGTATCGTCGGCAATAATTACACCATTTTTTGAAAGATGGTTTGCCTTTAAAGTTTGGGTGTTTTTCATAAATATTGAGTATTTCAGTGTTTTTTTTCAACGAGGTCTGTATCTGATTCCTGTATATTGTTGATATTTGTGGTATTTGTTTCAATTCGGTTAACATATTGTAATTTCAGATTTTCTGTTTCTTCAAGTTTCATTGTGATTTCCGCTTGCTCTAGTTTGTCTACTAGTTTTCGAAAATCTAAATCGGGCTCTCGAATTGAGGAGGGATGGGATGCTCTCTTTTTTATTGCTATTTTCCTTAATTGAGGTGTTAAGGTCATCATTAAGATTTCTGTCATTTTTGTGTTTTTATAGTCGTGTGTATTTAATGAATATGCTTTTCGAACTAGTGTTTCGATACTTACTGCTAATTGTTTGATGGTTTCATTTGGTAATCTGCGAATTTCATTACATAAAACTCTTTGTTGTTGTTTGTTTCTTTCGGAGTCAAACATTTTTGAAAATTCTTGTGTAAATCTTTTCCATTTTGATTTTATTTCTATAGGCAATACTGAAAACCATTTTTGGACTGCGCCGTCTAAGGTTGTCTGTATCAACGCTGTGCGTCGATGTATCCAATTTTGATGTAGTGGCGTATTAATTGGTTCAGGTCCTATATTTAAAATTAAACTTGCTGTTACTGCATTTAAATAATCATCTACAGAATATTCAGGGTCTGTTCCTGTGAATACCATTAATGGTTTGTTTGATGTTATTGATGATCCACCCATAAGGTATGGATTCATTGTCATTTGTAATGATTCTGCGGCATTTGGCATTTGTGAAAAATTTGAAAGTTGATTTTTTGTTATTTCGTGTTGTTGAAGGTAATATGGGAGTGGTATTTCATTTTGCATTTGTGTTGGTTGATACGAGTGTGTAATCATTGGGTTTTGTGGCTGAATTGGTTGAAAAGATTGTGTATTAATTGGGTTTTGCATTTGTATTGGTTGTTGATTTTGTGTATCTATTGGGTGTGGAGAAAAAATTCTATGATATGTATGTGGTTTCTGCACTCTTTGTCCACGATATTCTTGAGTGTATGGTGCAAATATATCTGGTTGTAAATAATCATCATCAGAGGATAGATAATGAGGTGCTTGTTTTTTATTTTTATTCTGTTGAAAGAATGGAAAATTATCACTACGATCCTGTGGAGGATGTGAATTAGTTTGAAAATTTACTGAGTTGGTTGTTGTCATTGGATTATCCCAATATTGAGATCTTATCTGATTATTATGATTTTGTCGTGGGGGATAGTTTGTTTTTGATGAATGTGTGTAATTATAATTGTGTTCCGCAAAAGTGTTTCTTGTGATTGTTCTGCGTGTTTTTGACGGTATTGTCATGGGTCTATATGTTTGATAATCCATTTGTGAATATTTTGGAGCAACCGAAGGTTTAACGGTTGATTGTAAGGTTACCTGTGCTAGTGAAGTGTTTGTATTTCTTGGTGTTGTTAAATTTGGACGTATCGGTGAAATACTTTGTTGTGTAGTTGTTGTTGTTTGGACGATTTCTTCATTTATGAAGTGTGATGGTGTCTGAATATCTTGTTGAGTGAGATTCCTAGTTCCATTAAGATTTTCATTGTGTATGACGGTCGAATTTAAACTGTTATTTCGCGTATCAGGTAAAAATGTATTGTAGTTTAATGGTGTTGCATCAATGGTTAATGGTACTACTCTTACATAATCTCTTGCATAAGATATTGTACTTATTGCTTGACTTGAGATTGATTGTGGGATATTTATGAATGCATAATGAGACCATTCGGGGTCCCAAATGTAGTCTGATTGTTCTGTGATGGCGGTATCATCGTTTGAATTTTGAGGTCTAAAATTTTTTCTTGCTTGTGAAATTAAATCTATATTATGTGTGAAATAATCTATTATAAACCATGCCAAAATTTTTTGTAAGTCATGTTTTGTATGTTGTGAAACTTCATCTTTAGTGAAATTTTCTTTAATTATATGTAGGAAAGTTGAAAATAGTGTAATTTCATGTCGTACCCTTATATGTTTGGATGTCTCTGTCGGTGAGACATTTGAGATTGGGGTTTCGTTTTCTAATATTGAAATATAACTATATATTATTGCAAAAACTTCATTAGTAAATATGGAGTTTGCTCTTTGTGAGTTATGATATTGTATGCTTTCTATATATTCTAAGAATACTTTTGAAAATTCTAAGTCAAGATCGTCTGTTTGAATTACATATCTGCGGTGATTCGGGTTTGGTGTACTGAATTCTATGGTGTAGATTCCGTATTGTTGTGTTAAATTACATATATATTTCAGATAGTGATCAATAATTTGTCTTTTGATTTTTACATCTGGGAACTCTGCTTTACATGGGCTGATTCCGGGTTCAAACAAATTTAGGAGTAAATTTTTGCAAAAGTCATGCTGTCCTCTATTATCGGGTGCATCTACGAGGAAGGGGTAGATATCGTCATCATCTGGACTATCTTCACTTGGACTGTGTGTTTGGCTCATTTTTTCGTTTAATGACTGTTAATAGGTAATTATCGATGTGTCTAATTGGTTGATTCCAATTATACAAGTGTACTGGTTTGTGTTTATATTGCTTTTTTATTCTTCTTTTTCCTCTTTTCGATGAATTTGAAGTTGTTTCTGAGTCTGAAAAATATAATTGATCGTGAATGGGGCAATTTTTATCAATAGATTCTTTTAATTTATAAAGTTCGTCTAAATTGCTGGCTTCTGATTCGGAAAATGCGTTTTTATTTTTGGAAAATCTTTTTCGTGTTATTTGTCTTTGTTTGGTTATTATTTTCTTTTTTTAGTGTTTGTCGTTTTGTTCTAATATATCCGTTTGTCGTTTTGTTTGTGTATGAGGTGTGATTACAAGGTCGTATTTTTTGTTATCTATTTCACAGTTGTGTAAAACGATTGTTTGTTTGTTTCCCAGATTTTTAAATGACATAAGGTTTAGGATGACGGATGCAAAAAGTTGTTAGATGATTTCTATTTTCTTAAACTGTTAGTCCTTACGATTTTTTGGTTAGCTTAACCTGGGTCTATTTGTTCAGGGTTGGAGAGAAAAGTATATCGATTCCGAAGAATGATTTTTTATTTTCTCGTGGCTAGTATAAGCTAAGGTTTTAACTTACTTAATCTTACTTAGGGGTAGTGATTGTGTTCAAGGGTTGGAGAATAGTAAATCGATCCACAAGGTTCAGGTATAATTAGAACGCGAGTAGTTCGTTAGATACTATTTTAAACTTACTAAGTCTAAGATTTATCCTGGGTCTGATAAGAGGAGGGTTCAAGTGAAGGATGAATAACCGAAGTTCTTCACTGTTTATCCTAATTTGAATGATTAGTTTTGTTCAAAAATTTCTATTGGTCTTGGGTTTTTTGAAAGGGTTGGATAGTGAATCGACGTTTGAGGTCGTTAGACACTAGCTAAGTGGGTGGGGGAGAACAACATTGTTCTTTTTGATCCAAGGATAGGCCTTGATGATCAAGTTTTAATTTATTTAAATAGAAAATTAATTAAGATCCAAGGATAAGCCTTGATGATCTGATTTTAAAATTAAGTGAATTTAAGTTTAAAATGGTTTAAATTTATTTAAGAAAAAGATTTAGTGTTTTAATGATATTAGTGAGCTTATGATTGCTGTTATGTTTTAGGTGATGAAGCTGGGACAACTGATGATTTTATGATTACTAACAGTTTATTGTCATGCTACTAATTTTTGTTTTGATTTTCAATAAATATTTTCCAAACATGTTTTATATAATACTGCAGAATTTTAGGAAAACGATCTGAGATCTTTTTATCAATCGTTATTGTATATTAATAGTTTTGTTTAGCGCCTGAAATGATTATGAAGATTGACTTCAAAATTTTATGTTTGTAAATGAAAATCTAAATTCATTGCTAATAAAATTCTAAATATAAAAGTTTGTGTTGGCTTTTGCCGTACTATCATATAACTATTTGGTAAAATTCTACTTTGTCGTATGTCGTCTCTGGTTCGAGGTCTTCTTCCAATTCCGGGTAGTTCTCTTATCGTTCGGAATATTGGCTTTGATCTATTGAGTCGTAGAGACATATCGATTAAATTATCGTCGTATAACATTTTAAAAATGTTTTGTCTAAATTCTAATCTATTTTTGGTTAATTCTAAGCTATTAAGGTCTTGTTCGAGACTTATGGTCGCACCAGATGAGTTATAACCGATGGTCTTAACTCATAGAGTAATTTCGGATAGGGTACACCGTCTGCTCGTCACGCTATCTAATTTTCGGCCGGATAGATTCGTGCAACTTCTTAGTCTAATACCGATCCTAATCTTACTCTTATACTATCTGCTAGGCTCAATAGATCTAGGGTATACTGGTTTATTGCGGCTGCTGAAGTTCTCTTGGAGAGGCAACTAATTTCTAAGTTAAATTCAAATCTCTCTGGTGCTGAAATTACAAGTAATCTCAGCACTTACAAATAAGTGGGTTGTTAGTTAGATGGATCATGATTGGTTAATATTAAATACTTTACAGTGGTAAAATATCTAATTTATCCAATCATAAAATGTAGTTTAGATCAGGTTCCACAATGCAGGAAAATAATTATCATCCGTAAATCCGTCGCTTTCATTAGCTTAACGTTCCTTCTCTTATACCATTCGTTAAATGTCTCAATGGATTGGCTGCCACCAAGAAGTTGGATTAATTTAGAAAAAAATTGGCCCAAATTAAGCCATCTGCGCCGTCCAACTCAACCATCCGATATGCGTGCGGAATTTATTTGTCTTTTTGACAGATTTTGATTTCACTAATTTGAAATTTTTTGGGCCTTTTTTCTGGCTTTCCAAAAATTTCGAATTTCCAAAGTACATTATTTTGTCGAAACAAGGAATAAAGGAAGCAGGGAATAAATTGTGAAGCGTTATCTGGAAGCAAAAACCGTTACCTTACGAGACAGCAGTTTATTTTAATTGATTTTTTTTGGAAAAAATTGTATATATTAAGATTAGAGACGGTCCATACCTTTCAGATAAGCAAAACTGATACAATTTTTTCCTAAATACAAAGAAAATTGAAGTCGCATATTGCCATGATTTAGATTTCTAATGAGTTTTTTGGCTTTTTGGCACTTGTCGGAAACGCCGATTTTTTAGAAACATTTTTAAAGCATTTCAAATTGTGTGATGATGCTTACTATTTTTGCTGTTTTTCACAACATAACCACAATTTTTACATTTCTTCTGGGAACCAAATCTACAAAAATTTTGCAAATACTATTTCATCGGCCCTTTTTTGCCATTTCTTTTTGCTGTATAGATTCCTAATAATTACCCACACTTGAAAACTTGTTAAGTCCAAATAATTGATGCTGTTCCAATTTCCTACGCCAACTCTTGAAACATGTAAAACATTGAAACATCGAAACACTGAAACTCTCTTGAGCAGTAATAACATAAAAAAATTAGCTGTAATAAAACAAAACGATTTTTTCATTCAAGATTGTTTGTAAAACTCATCCCCCCATGACTATTACTTTTCATAGACTTAGCTTATAGGATTGTACAATTAGCGTTTTTGGCCTATAGAGATCAATTCGGAAATTTAGCCGTACTCCAGGAAAACAAGCTCTTGATACTGATTTTAGCAGTGACAATCTAGAGAACATAATTTTCTTAAAAAAATGGACAAAAAATACAAAAATTTTCTAATTTTTTAAGTTTCATTTTTGAAAAAATATATATTCTTTTTTGTCGAGAACAGTTATCTATAAGCTGTTATGTTGTGAGCTCTATTTAATATAGTTAACTGAATATATTAACAAAATCATACAAAATAGCAAATCATGGAAAATTTTGAGCTGTGGCATTTGGAGGCAAGACTTTCAACAACTGAGTGCACTTCGACAGCACCAATAAAGGGTTAGGAGTTCCAAATTTTGGCACGGTTAATAAATTTATATTTTTTTACTCCAAAAATACTTATACTAATTGTCGTATTTCACAGATTTTGATTTCACTCATTTGAAAAATTTTTGACCTTTCAAAGTACATTATTTTGTCGAAGCAAGGAATAAAGGAAGCAGAGAATAAATTGTGAAGCGTAGTCTGGAAGCAAAAACTGTTACTTTACGAGACAGCAGTTTATTTTATTGACTTTTTTTTTGGTAAAAATGTATATCTTAAGATTAGAGACGGTCCATACTTTTGAGATAAGCACAATTGACACAATTTTTTTAAATTATCTTATGGGTTATTTTTTTTGTGTCAATAAGAAAATCTCTAAAAGAGAGATCTCTTGAACACTTTGGTTCATCTGAACACAAAGTTATACCACGAAACAAAAGTTTCATAGAGATCCTTTCATATGAGTGGAAAAGTTCTCGCGGTAGATGAAGAATAAATTTTCCGAATCGATCATGAAACTAAATCAATTTGCTGATGTTTTGGTGTTTAAAAAAGCTTAAAATATGCATCACAAAACGACTATAATGGGGAAGAAATGAAAAAAAAACTTATAATTTCGAATTAATTGGAAAACTTTTAAAAAAAAAATTCTCATTTTTCATAGGAACCAACGTACACAAAAAGAATAAATTATAAGCAATTTAGATGCAACTTCGAAGACAAAAATGGACAAACAAAAGGGATTATAATCAATTATAATCAATTATAATGGATTTTTGTGCAAAACTAATAAAATAGAAAAACGCAGAAAGAAAAAATGTAGTGTGAAAAATCGTAGTTGGAAATAACGTAGTAGGAAAAAATTCAGTGTGGGAAATTTCGTAGTGTTTAAATCAACCAGTAAATTAATGTATAAAGTGTTTATGACAATTAATAATGATTTTGACTACGAAATTTCTCGCTCCGATTTTATCCACTACGATAATTTGGAAGAATCCGCATCCAAGTTTAGGCGTAAATAGTCGTTTATAACGGATTATTATGATGATTTTTGACAATTATAATTGATTATAATTACCAAAATTAGGTCTTCAAGGGATTTATAATTGATTATAATCGTGATATTTTCCAAGAGATTATTATCTCTTATAATCGATTATAATTGATTATAATTGATTGTAGTTCCTACTAAGAACCCTTAAAATCAATTATAATCGATTAAAATCAATTATAATCTCTTATTTTGCCGAAATTTTCTTAGATGCAACTTCGAAGACAAAAATGGACAAACAAAAGGGATTATAATCAATTATAATCAATTATAATGGATTTTTGTGCAAAACTAATAAAATAGAAGTTTGAATAAAAATAATGGATCGATTATAACTGTATTGAAAAATAGACAAATAAATAATCGATTATAATCGATTATAATGGATTAAAATTAATTATAATTTGAATTTAAAAAGAGATTTTAATCGATTATTAATTGATTAATATTGGATGTTTCTCAATTTTAGTGAGACTGGTACTAAAATTGTAATATAATCAATTATTAACGCTTGAAACTGGATGCGGGAAATACTACGTAATTTCGTACTAAGTTATTTTTCACTACGTTACTTCCAATTATACGTTATTTCCGCCTCTCATTTAAACTAGCACAAAAGTATGAGAAACAGTGTTTTTTCCGCTGCTGGCTAGAGTGTGTCAAACTTCAATCAATCAGTGTTTGAAAAACACGGTCTATTTGTTTAACAGATTTAAATTGATGTCATCATTCAAACCATAATCAGCCTTCAACCTCATTGTGATTTTTCTTATTTTTGATTAATTGTGTCTGGAGTATGACATAGACAAAACTTTATACTTTCACATGCGAAAAAGGCTAGTCATACAACTTTATTGTTTGATCATCACACCAAATCATCATGGAACAGTAGGGATCATTTAATTCTCATATATGACAGTAGTATGAGTGGTTTTCTTTCTCGAACAAAGGTGTTACCACTGCCGAAATTACAATGAATGATCCCGGAGTCTGGAATGAAAAATATCGTTGCGACAAAATAGGCTACGAAGAAAAAGAAGTCTAGCAAAAACTCAACCAAAGATAGAAAAAAAGAATATACGTATGTCGATTGAACTAGATGAACAAAAAACTCTCCCTTGAGAAAATCAAAAAAAGTAGATTTTCTCTACTTCAAATTTAACTTTGAGTATTTTTAATAGTTTTTAACAGTTTTTTAAAGGGAGTACATCAAGGGTTGATTTTGAGCACTCAAAATTTTTTTGAGTCGTTGTTCTCAAAAAAAGACTGGAAATGTTAGGAAGAAAATCAGCCAATAAAATTAAGTCTGACATGGAATAATTGAATATTTAACAAAAAAATTCGCCACAAAAACTTATAGGAAAAATTGCATCTGCCGTCATACAAGTTCATCGGCTACAAATTTAACGTCAATCAATTACAACATTGCAATTTTTTGACAGATTTTAAGAAATGTGCTATACAAAATCCGTAAACTAAATTGACCGTGTCTCAAATCAGGTCAGCAAAAAAAATCAGTTCGATTTCAAACTTTTTGCTAATTGTATCCGTAAAAACTAATTATTGGAATCAAATCAACATCGAACAAGACACAAGTAGCAGTCGGAAAAAACTACGTTCTAATGTGGGTTTTTCGATCGTGAAATTATGTTGTCTTGTTCAGTTAATTAGTTGATATGTGAAGTTGACCCTGGGCTCAATTTTAATTAGAGTGCAGAAATTGAGCGCGCTCAAACTTTCTTGTAGACTTGCAAGAATGCAGACGGCATTTCAAAATACGGAACGGAAAACAAAATTAATCGCATAAGAAATTTATCCTTTTTCAATCCTTCTAACTTTTCCACAGAAGCTCAAAGAGGAGAAAAAAGTTAATCAACAACTGCTTGGACAAAAATCTTCCAAATCACTGTTCTTTCCAATCACTTTTTGAAGCATTTTTTTTGGATCACACTTAAAAGAAACGAGACCAGTTTTTTGAGTTTTTTTCGAAAAAAGCTTTTAATACTTTTTACTAGTTGTTCAGTTGAAGTAATCAGAGCTTCTGCAACACTTGTCATAGTATTATAGAATGCTATGATTTTATTTTTTTGCGGTAAACTTCGAATTTTCATCTTGTGTTTTTCAACAAAACTGCATTAACTTTCAACACTTTTTGGTCCGTTCTGGTTCAAGAACTTCGAAGTCAATTTTAATGTCTGATCCAATCTCTGACCTAAACAACTGCTTTGAAATTCAACATATCTTCGCCTCACTATTAGAAATTTTAATTTAACCGATTAGGCCACCGATATTGCCAACAGTTTGGTGAAAAATTTTATTTAAACGCCTCAAACACTGCGAAGTCATAGGATACTAATATTTGAAAATTACACTAATGTGGGATTTTTGTTGCAGCTAAGCGATTCAAATCAACCACAGTTTCATGAAGCCGAGCTGCAAAACAAGATCATCTTTGAAACTTTTTGAAGAGACACTGCTAAATAACTGTCACACCTTCGAACAAAAATCACAACAAAAAAAACATCCGAGCTCAAATTCGGACATGAAAGAACCTTGTAACTTTTTTAAGAAAAAAATTGTTATCAAAAACAGGCAACATTTTTTAAAAAGAAAAACATATTTCGTATCCCTAAAAGCAAGAAATTTTTAAAAATATTATTGAAAAATCGATCAAAAAATGTTGAATTAAATTTTATTCAGGCGCTTTAAAGAGCATTTTGAATCTCAATACTTCACCCTGCTACCGTTGTCTGTTGACCTGATTTGAAAACCTATGAAGCAGATTTTCATAATTGATTTTTGAAATAATGAATGGTTTTAATAGTCTTTTCTCATTTTTTGCAGTTTTGATGGTGGAGTAAAAATGTCTTTTAATCAAGCAGTTCAATTAGATATTTGAAAAGGCAATAAAACTTACTGGGCCGAAACGCAGTTATAAAAATTCATATATATAGATGCTGCCTATTTCGGAAGTCTCGAATTTTTTCCCAGGAAATTATGAAAAAGATAAAGAAAAAATAAATCACACTTTTGAATTTTGGACCATGAGAGATAACATTATATACAAAGAGATATCATTTACAGATTTTTGTACATTTATACAAATAATTTTAAACAATAAATCAATTAAAATGACAAGAGCTGTTTTTTTTTCATGTTAACTGAATTACAAATATACATTATTTTGGAAAGTTGAATAATTGTCACTGACTCATTATAATTTCAAATTAAAGCAAAAAATTGTATTGTGCTGAAAAATCGAACACTTTTAACTTTAAAATTATTCTTAGTTAAAATTTTCAGTAACGAAACAAGTTTGAGATTTATCAAGGTTCGGTTTAAAACTTTAGGCATAAGATTCGACTTCTGTGTGTGTTTTTCACATGATGATCATCTACCTAATAGTTCAAAATTCTGCATTTAAGCAACAATTTTCCAACTTCAATTTTCTTTTTTTTTCTGTAAGAAAGAATTCCTACATCTGAAAGGAAATGATTTTTTTTTGTTCAGACATCAAAATTTCTTCTACGATTGTTATTCAGTTTAGATTAATATTGAAAAGTTCCTCGATTCATTTGACGGTCAAAAAAAATGTTGTTTAGCTCGCTTTAGAAACAGAATCTGTTCACGCGATGAGGTTCAACTGAGGTTGTGCGTGTTTCAACTGTAAGAAAGAAGCCATTTTGTGGTCGAAATCTATGGGTCTGTGCGCCGGTTCTCTGTAGTTCAAAGTCATGTTATTGGACAGGTAGTGAATAAGCTCACACTTTTCCTGGAATTGAGCCACCTTCTGCCTATATTTCTTCTTTTTGAACTCAGAGGCGGATGGATTGTTGGCTGAAAAAAATATATATAAATTAAGTGTATCTAGTAGAAGATAAAAAATAGGGCCAAGGTGAAGCAACAATTGCGACTACAAAAAATATCCAAAAATTGCATGAATCTGAAGAAAAGGATTACAACAGCAGTTTTCTCTAAAGAATAAAGGCACCAATATGTAATAACTAAGAAGGGTGGGTACTGCGAGGCCTAGGTTGTCATTTGGGATTTTGTAAAATTGGTGGTTTTTTGAGAGTTTCGGATCGCGGAATCCGTAACAGCAGCTTAATCCTTTGAAGTGTGTGTTGGTTGCGGATTCCGTGACCAAAGTATTGAAACGTAGAAGCCACTAAAAGAAATCCGTGACCAATTTTTACCGACGGGGTTGAAGTTTGCAGAAAACTGCCAAATATGACATTTCTGAAGTTTTGGTAGAGCGTAACAGTTTGAACTGCCTGATCCAAAAAAAACTGAGCAAATCTTTACCTTTAAGATGGAATGCGACATACACCAACGCGGACCTCGTGGGACTCAAAAAGGGATGTTTCGGCTTCAAAGCGCCAACCGATGTCAGACTCTTAATGATGGCAGAAGCCACAGTCTGTTCCAGGTAGCCAAGCATAGGCAGTCCAGTGACTGAGAGGGGTTGTTTCTTGGGAGGAAGTTTCTGGGGCAGAGTTAGGTTCCAGTATTTTTCGGGAAGTCTAAAACAGAGAAGTAGCTATAATATGATGGTTCTCATTGTTTAATTTTGCAACATTCCATTAACATTTACAACAATCCCAAAAAAGTCTATTCGATCTTAGCCAACAGAAAGTTGGAAAAACTTGAATGCAATTTTTTAAGTGACAAAAAGCGAAAAAATTGCATGTTGACTAATAGAGCATTATTGATTGCTTTTTATGGAGTTCTTACCGCAGGAACTTCTCGAGGTGTTTCTCAGATGAGAAGCAATAGAGTTTCTTCCTGTATTCTGCGACGAAGCTCTCTGCGTCCCCAGGAATAATCGCCTCATATCTAAAACAAAACAAAATATTACTTAAAATAGCAGAACAGAAAATTTTAGTGCACATATTAGTAAAACAGACAACAAAGATCGATTACATAAATCATGATGGTATCAACAAGAAGACGAATTTTGATGTTTATCAATGCTCGAAAGTCTTAGCTTGATTAGCACAGACCTTTTTGTTCAATTAAAAATCGTAAATTAAAAATAAAGCGTAAGCAAAAACATTTTCAGCCGTATAAATGAGCGATTTCCGATATGCTGTCTGAAAATGGCTCCAAGTTTAAAAAACCTCAAACTTACCGCAGTTTGCCATCTAGGAATGCGACTGGGTCGTATCCTTGGAGTTCTATCCTCTTTGGAAATAAGGACTTCACTTCAGCTGTAGTCCTCCTCCTCGGCAACTCATCCGCCGGGGGAAGTTCCAAGGGAGCCAGAGGGGGCACATACATCACTAAAAAATTAAATATACATTTTACTCGGCAAATGTTCAACAAAGTGTCATACCTTGAAGTTGCAATTACATAAAATTACGTAATAACAGCATTACAACAGTGACAATATGTTCCATAACAATAATAATTTTCGGCTTGTTCGAATAGTAATTTTTTCCGGCTTGTTGGCCTTTCGGCTTAAAGACCAAATTCGAAAGGGGTGGCTTAAACTCTGATTGAATTGCTTCTAGATATGTTAATGATAACTAGTGATTATAATAACAAAAACTAACCAGCATTCATGAGGAACTCATCCAACTCCATCTGAGACGCCATCTTGTAGTACTTCCCTCTGAACTCAGCCGCTAAGTCCAGATTGGGCTGGGTGGAGCAGTCACAGAACTCCCCCCTCAGAGCCAGACTGACCGGACAATACTGACCGAACACTCCGAGGCGCGACGTGAACTCGGTGGGGGTGATACAAAGATTCCTGATTGAAGCTGCTTTACCTATTAAAAAAAATCAGAGATTTTACCAATTAAATATTCGGAAACAAAAAAAAACTAAAAAATGAAAAGGTCTATTTGTACCTTGACTAGTTCTGTCCATGTAGGTTTGGGTGGCCCTGACACTCTCGAATGCGATCTCCTTGCTTTTCTCCCCCACCCACCACTTGCTCATAGTCCCATCCACACTGTGGAAGTTATCGTGTTCACGCTTGTACCACTCGATCACCTAGGAAGAGAAAGAAATACATTTCATCAACAAAAAAGAATTGGTTGAATGCATAGAACTCAATAGTACTCGAAATTATGTATGGTTATAACATCTTTTATTAACCTAATGTTTCTTTTTTTTTCTATTTTCAAACAGAAAAACAGTTTTGGCCTCATAAATTGATACAATTTTGAATTAATGCGGAATTTGAATTAAAATGGCGTTTTATTATTTAAATGTACCTCATTGACTTCTTTCTGCCAGGCGGTCAGTCGGATAGCGAGGATCTTGTGAGAGTCATGCAAAGGCAGCACTCTAAAATGGTTAAAACGTTGCTAGATTTTGGGGTGAGGATGCCGTTTAGACGAAGGTTGCAATAAACGAAGATGGTTCGCAAATGAAGACGGTAAAGTTTGAATAGACTCATTTTTGAAATACAGTTTCAACATTTCACAGAAAAGAGATCAACTAAGAAACTTCACTTCTAATAGTGTTTGAAAGATTGTTTTAGATATCCAAGGTTCGATGAAAAGATCGGATTCTTTGAACAATCACCCTCTTCTATAGTGTCTGGTCGGCAATGAACCCCCCACTTTAAGCACAAAATCAGCAGGGGTTCACTGCGTTTACATAATGGTGGGAGGTTGTACAAAAAACAGCTAAGAATATTGAATTTAGTAACGCATCTGCCCGTTACAATAGGAAGGGAGATTGTTAAAGAGATCCAAAGGTTCCAATAGAAATTTAAGCACAGAAACTACAGATACAGTGCAATTGGCCGACGACTAAATCTAAGATGTCTAGAATATTAACAGAAATAATTACACTCTATCGGGAAGAAGTGGACTGGAATAAAACAAAAACGTGTGAATCAAAGAAAACTGAATGAATCAAATAAATCAAATCATAATTCCATCAATTTCTTTGAAAGTCGGAACAATTAACCCTAAAATTAACCCTGTAAAATTAGGAGCTATAAGAATTAAGCAAAATTAAATGATGTTTAGCGAAATGAATGTTTTGGCAATCAATGTTTTGGCAAAAAAGGAAAAACAACTCCAGAAAATGATCGCGGTCTACTAAATAACAGCTCATCGTTGGTGTTCCACCCTCTTCTTGGATTCGGAGGTGTGACCGATAATAGATACATTATGTTAGAACTAATTCGAAACACTCATCCATCGGCTCTGTTACCTCTCAGCAGATATTCTGTCCTTGGCGCCCCTGATGATGACTTCGTCATTGGGAACCTGCAGCTGAATGACCTTGTGGGGCACAATGTGCTGCTCATTTAACAGTTCAATCTGCCGCTTAGTCACTGGGTAGCCATCCAACACAAACCTAGGGGAGAAGAAAACGCGTATGCAGATTGATTAAATTATAACAGAGTGCCAATAAACAACCATATGACTGCATTTTATATTCATAAAGGGTGCCACGCACTCAAACTTTCATTTGAATCCATGCTAATAGCATCTAAAACGCATCGTTTTTTATCTACCTTCAAACAATTAGGAATGTGAGAAAGTAGTACCTGAAACACTTTTCGTGCAAAATTACCGTCATATCCAACCCGTTATATCAATTCAACTTAACCATTTTCTTGTGCACCGAGTACTATTTAGCTATGCTCGAAAATTAGAAACGAAATACTAAAAAATATAAACAAAAGCCACTTCTCACCCTCTAGTTTGACACTTCATATCCAGTAACTGGCACTGCAGTGCCTGGACAGCCAGTTCATCCGGGAGTGCCTGGCCTCTAAACAGGTACTCGTTCATCTGGGCTGCCAGGTGGGTGGAGGGGAGGGAGGTGAGGATTGATCGGATGGCCTCCCCTATTGAGAGACGCACCATGCCGAACTGCGCTGCGAACTTGTTGGCCACTAAAACAAAACTTGATTCTTTTCTTAAGTAAAACATTATGCTACAGATTTATTATTTTGTTAAAAAATATATAAAGTGCTGATTGAAATTATCAGGAGAAAACGTACGAAATGGGATATTTTACACAAGTTTTGCTCAACCTGGATTGACAACAGACAAAAAAGTTTGAAATTTGGCAGAATTACAAAAGCGCATACGATTTAGCAAAACTAAGGCTCAAATTTTGACCCCGAAAACGCAATATTTTTGGTTGCTTTTAACTATTAGAAAATTACGCTGAAACTACACAGTCACAATAGGTGAGTAAATTATATCGAAGTGAGCCTTTTGTGAAAAGTAATAAAGAAGGGTTTGATACCAAAAAAAATTTGCGCAAAACGTTGAAACAAGTTTGTGAGTTTGAAAGGTATTTTAAATGGTGGAAAAAAAACAATTTCTTAATCTATCAAACAAAAGTTTAATAACCATATATCATTTAAAAGGTTACCCTTTCATAAAACTTTATTGGGCCATCCATGAAGCTCTTTTTGAGAAAATTTGCTAATTATTAACCGTGTAGTTTTTGGCGCAAGTTTCGAGTGAAAAATTTGGCCCCGAATTTTGCAAAAAAAAGAGTGTTCTCACTAGAATACAAAGCGAGAAAAACCAAGGTCGTAACTAAAGAATTTTCTGGTGAACGAAGAACAGTGTGAAAAAAAAGGAAAGAAAAACTAAAAGATCGGAACAAAGTTCACAAGTTTTTTAGGCGCTGTTTTAAAATTGATTAATTAATGCTTTCAATTTTGCGTATTTTATGACATTGAGTACTGGTTTTAAACGCCGAAGTTTATGGCAGTTCGTTATTTTTTGTTGACTTGTAATTTCCGATAATTAGGGTTAACTTACGTATGAAATGAAATGTTTTCAGTCAGCCACCTACCAAAAACCGATCTACCTCAGAACCGAAACGTGGCTTAAATATGGTCCGCTAATCCGGACGGGAACAGTTCTTGGATCCGAAATCTGACCCGGTTGACCTAGGAGCTCTCACCTCTTCTCGCTCTGTTGGGGGGGGGGGGGGGGGGGGAGGATGTTCTTACTAGAGTTCATAGCGAGAAAAACCAAGGTGAAAAACGAAGAACAGTGTGTGAAAAAGCCAAAAAAACTAAAAAATCGAAACAAAGTGTTCACAAGTTTTTCAGGCGCTGTTTTCAGAATTGAATTACTAATAATTTCAATTTTGCGTATTTTATGACATTGAATTCTGCTTTTAAATACCGAAGTGTATGGCAGTTCATTATTCTTGTTGACTTGTAATTTGCGATAATTTCGGTTAATTTACTTATGAAATGAAATGTGGTCAGTCTGCCAGCTACCCGAAACCAATCTACCTCAAACCCGAAACGAGGCAGAAATAAAGAGTGCACCATAATAATTCTATTAAAATGATAAACAAATATTGTTCCAATCATCTTTTGTTAGCCAAATTTGGGAAAAAAATGAAATTCTATAATAATTCTATTAAAATGATAAACAAATATTGCTCCGATCATTTTTTTAAGTCAAATTTGAGAAAAAAAATGAAATTTCTATTTTTTCCTTGTCCGGCTAATTTAGATCAGCTCTGTACAACAATATCCGCCAAACTTAAATTATCAATAGAAACAAAACTACTTGTATCGGGGCGAAGCCCTGATTGTTCCGAATGCCTTTTAAGATCTATGGAGCAGTAATAACATGAAAAAATTTATGTTATAAAATAAAAGGAAAATTTTTGTTTTAAAATTTGAGATTTTTTCGGAAAATCATACCCCACACTCCATACAAAGTACAAAAGTATAGATTTCACTCCTCAAAACCAATCAATTATAGCAATTAAGCTTCCTTCAACCAATTTGGAACAATTTCTAAGACGGATTAAATCTCCGCTGAATAGCGCGGAATATATCGCGCGTTGATTCTCCCAAAATGACCAAAATGGCAATCTTCAAACCCCCATAATTTAAAAAAAATGATCACAGTTAAAAATTATATTTTAAATTTAAGCTCAGTACAACAATACCTTTTGGTTGATACAAAAAAAAAATCCGTCAAAAAAGGTTAATTAAAAAGTCGAAATTTGTCTATAGAAAAAAACCACCCGAGCACAAATATTCCGTTACTTTCGTTAGAAAGTCGTAACAGTCAATTAAAATCATTCAAGAAATGGATAAAAAAAAATTTATACAACCAATTTTTCTGGATGCGAAGGGCCTGAATAATGTAGCATATTTCTCACGCAAGGAGCACATTCACATAATATATATATAACTTCGTCTCCCCCTCGACATTATAGAAAGACACTGGTATTTTGTTTTTAAAAATTCGGCAGTAAAAACTCTTTTGATTTTTGTAATAGAATGAGACACCAGAAGCTAGACATGCATTAAAGTCTCAGTGTTGACCTTTATTGGAAAAACTATACTTATTGTTACCGACACGTCACGAAGTGATGGAAAAAAGTTAAGTCGTAAGGTGGAATTTTTGTTGACGGACTCTGAATGCCTCAGGGAGAATTCGTACGGGATTAAGAGCAAAATCGTAGAAAAGCATTTTCAGTTGTGATTCAAATTCAAAAACAATGTATTCTGAAGTTGATTGAATCTCATTCTTGCATTTTTTAACGTAATTTCATCTCCCAAACTTAAAAAAAATCTTTAAAATTCTTCTTTCCGTGTATACATTTTCTTTGTTTTTGATTTGCTGCTTAGCTCATTGAGGTCGCACGCTGTTTTCCTGGCTATAATTCTTAAATCTTCCAGAAAAGTAGTAATAATTTCAATTTCAATAAACTCACGAGTAGTTTTGCCAGACTTGGGTGGCCCTATGATGGCAATCTGGATGGGGATGGATGGTTTGGGGGGAGGCTGACTGACAAACTTCCTCGGCTGGTCCGTAAACACGTTTCTGTTCTCGGCTGAGGAGAGGAAGTACACGTGTTGTCTGTACACAGCAGTGAATGAAGGGTTCTGAGCGTTCTGAAAGGACGAAAAAGTTTGAAACAAACTGCTTCAAGATCAAACAAAAAAATCTTAAGGCTATTAATAAAGCTTATAACAAGGAATTATAGTATATTTCATTCACTACTCTGGCTTCAGCAACAACAAGACTGTTGTTGTTGTTGTTTATGGTACCAGAACATGTTGAATCGATTTGGAACTGAAATCATATCAAATTACCTGCAATGGTTGCACGCATGCTTTTTTGTTGAGAAGATCGACTGGATCCCACTTTCCATATATGGAAGGGTGTTTGTGGCCCGAGTTCAGAAGTCGTTTGGCGAGAGGAACCGAGACAGGGTATACTCGTTCGAAGATACTCTGTCTGCATGTGATCATTTTGTCCAGTCGCGAGTTGATCAAGAATTTCACGATTTTGATCTTGCGGCCTGAAAGTCAGAAAAAAAAACAGCTAACAGATTTTTGGAAAGTAAAAGAGAAATCAAGGATTCAATTGAATTTAAACTGATGAATTGCTTTCAACAAATGTTTGTTTGTATCAATCTGTATTTCTTAATTTCCGATTTTCTGCTGGTAATTCTACAATTTTTTTGTGGTTTCTATGATTCCCAGAGAATCTATCGAAGGTTATCTAGCCTGTCTTAGGATAGTCCGTTTCTTGCTTAAAAATATAGCATTCAGTTCTGTTTTTGGACTCAAAAGAATTAAACAAGTAGAAAACTTCAAAATTAGGTTTTATAAATTCAGGGGGAAAATCAAATGCCTCATCAGAAATAAAAAGCCATCAGAGGTATAATGATTAGTTGAGAGATGGTTAGTTGCTATTCAAAAGACGCTGCACTAAAAAACGCAAGTCATCTTCCTTCTTCGTGCATCTATCTTCGTTAAGTTTTGACCCGAAAGTAAAGTATAAGAGTAACAAAAAACTCTCGATAAAACTGACCTGCTCCAATTTCTATCTTGGGTATTGTGAACTCGTCCAGAGCCTCAATCACCCCCTGCAGTTTGTTGTTCTCATCCTCAAACCGCTCTGTGATGTCCCCCTTGATTCGCTCCAGGGCATCCGACTCTTGCTCCTCGTCCTAAAAAAGGTTCAGAAAGGACTTATCATTCAGAGAGCGTCACATGGAAAACTACGTAAAAAAAACCTATCATTTCACATTTCACAACGTGTGATTTTACATGTTTCCAATTTCGCATTTGAAAAACTTCATGTTCAATTTTTAGAGTTTGCCACATCCAGCTCGGGTAGTACTATGGATGCCATCTGGAGTCCATAGACATTTTCCCTGGAGTTTGCACCGACTTCCTCAGAGCTTTGCAAAAAAAATGAGCCAAAAATCTGATGGGATCCAAAGACAAACGATTGAACACGATAAAAAAAACTGTTGAAACATCAATCGAACCTATCTGAAGATTTTTGTGTGTCTAATAATTTTTTCCTATCACGCATTCCCTAAATGAAAACGAGGAAAATAGTTGTGATGAGGAAATAGTCGGAAAAAATCTGGCTGGTTGTTGTGAACAGCGAAGAGCAGATAATGCACGATTCACATAACTCGCTAAGTTCCAGAAAATTCTCGAAAAATTTCAAGATACCTCAAGAGCTATTCCCTTCCCTATTGCAAAATGGGGAAAATTCGTTACTAGGTACAAAACCCGCATATGCTGTAACCATTGAATTGGATAGGGGTCGTTACTTGGGGGAAAAGTCATTAAGATGAACCAAACTTTGCCGCTTTACTTACAGCGTAGCAGTTTAAAGTCTTGGTTGACACGCAGTCGCAGACAAAAAACTATCAATTGGTGCAGTGTGAACATCTTAAAAATGAAACAATAGGGAGTAGATCCTTTGTCCTTTAGATTAAGAGGCACTCACCTCTTCTTCGTCGACTTCTTCCTCCTCGAATTCTTCAGCTAGAATGGCTTCAATGTCATCTTCTTCTTCGTCTTCATCGTCATCGTCCACTTTCTGCTTCTAAAACCGATTCAAATTAATAACCTCGGCAACATAATTTTACAAAATTATAAAATCTCATATGAGTTTCAAAAATTGCCGAGGTTATTAGAGGTTCAATTAAGAAGCTCAAAAAATTGAAACAAAAAATATTTGATATGATCTATTTTTTCTCCAAAATTGCGTGCCGGCGCTTTGTGGAATTATAACGCAGCCAGACGTGAATCTCGCTCTAGAAAAGAATGTAGATTCGAAATAGCACGCGCACTATGGTATGCTAGCTGAGCTGTTGCAAGTAATAAGCCATAGCTTGGTTAAGCTTAAAATAATTAACCTCTGGCTTCCGGTTGCTGCTCTAAAAATAATATATCGAGTGAAAAATCTTTCAATTTGCTATGATTTTTAATATAAAGGAGATATATTGGACCAAGTTAACATCCTCGCCCGAGACCGTTTAGGGGGAGGATGCTCATTTGGTTCTGAGTTCGAATTTTCCGCCAATTAGAATAGAGAATTATAGACCCAGCTGGAACCTGATCTAAACTATATTTTATGATTGGATAAATTAAATGTTTTACCAATGTAAAGTATTTAATATTAACCAATCATGATCCATCTAACTAACAACCCACTTATTTGTAAGTGCTGAAGTTACTTGTAAATTCAGCACCAGAGAGATTTGAATTTAACTTAGAAATTAGTTGGACTCTCCCGAGCACTTCAGCAGCCGCAATAAACCAGTATACCCTAGATCTATTGAGCCTAGCAGAGACTAGTTAAACAACCTGAGACTAGATAGTATAAGAGTAAGATTAGGATCGGTATTAGACTAAGAAGTTGCACGAATCTATCCGGCCGAAAATAAGATAGCGTGACGAGCAGACGGTGTACCCTATCCGAAATTACTCTATGAGTTATACACCCCAGTCATAACTCATCTGGTGCGACCATAAGTCTCGAACAAGACCTTACTAGATTAGAATTAACCAAAATTAGATTAGAAATTAGACAAAAACATTTACAAAATGTTATACGACAATAATTTAATTGAAATGTCTCTCCGACTCAATAGATCAGAGCCAATATTCCGAACCATAATAGAACTACCCGGAATTGGAAGAAGACATCGAACCAAAGACGACATACGACAAAGTAGAAACTTGCCGTATAGTTATATGATAGTTCGGCAAAAGCCAGAACAAACTTTTATATTTCGAATACTACTTGCAATGAATTTAGATTTCCATTTGCAAACATAAAACCTTGAAGTAAATCTTCAAAATCATTTCAGGCGCTAAACAAATTAATATTATACAATAACGATTGATAAAAAGATCTAAGATCGTTTTCCTAAAACTCTGCAGTATTATACAAAACATGTTTGAAGAATATTTATTGGAAAATAAAAATAAAAATTAGTAGCATGACAATAAATGGTTAGTAATCATAAATCATCCTGTTGTTCCAGCTTCATCACCTAAAACATAACAGCAATCATAAACCAACTAATATCATCAAAACACTAAATCTTTCCTTTACACAAATTTAAAACTTTATAAAAATTTAAAGTCACTTAATTTAAAATCAGATCATCAAGGCTTATCCTTGGATCTTAAATAATTTTCTACTTAATTAAATTTTAAATTTGATCATCAAGGCTTATCCTTGGATCAAACAGAACAACTTTGTTCTCCCCCACCCACTTAATTAGTGTCTAACGACCTCAAACGTCGATTCACTACCCAACCCTTTCTAAAAACCCAAGACTAATAGAAATTTTTAAACAAAACTAATCATTCAAATTAGGATAAACAGTGAAGAACTTCGGTTATTCATCCTTCACTTGACCCCTCCTCTTACCAGACCCAGGATAAATCTTAGACTTAGTAAGTTTAAAATAGTATCTAACGAACTACTCGCGTTCTAATTATACCTGAACCTTGTGGATCGATTTACTATTCTCCAACCCTTGAACACAATCACTACCCCTAAGTAAGATTAAGTAAGTTAACACCTTAGCTTATACTAGTCACGAGAAAGTAAAAATCATTCTTCGGAATCGATATACTTTTCTCTCCAACCCTGAACAATTAGACCCAGGTTAAGCTAACCAAAAAATCGTAAGAACTAACAGTTTAAGTCAATAGAAATCATTTAACAACCTTTTGCATCCGTCATTCTAAACCTTATGTCATTTAAAAACCTAGGAAATAAACAAACAATCATTTTACACAATTGTGAAATAGATAACAAAAAATACGACCTTGTAATCACACCTCATACACAAACAGTTGGATACATTCGAACAAAACGACAAACACTAAAGAGAAAAATAATAACTAAACAAAGACAAATAACACGAAAAAGATTTTCAAAAAATCGAAACGCATTTTCAGAATCAGAAACCAACAGTTTAGACGAACTTTACAAATTAAAAGAATCAATAGATAAAAATTACCCACAACACGATCAATTATATTTTTCTGACTCAGAAACAACTTCAAATTCATCACAAAGAGGAAAAAGAAGAATAAAAAAGCAGTATAAACACAAACCAGTACATCTATACAATTGGAATCAACCAATTCGACACATTAATAATTACATATTAACAGTCATCGAACGAAAAAATGAGTTCAACGCACACCCCAGGTGACGAAACTCCAGATGATGATGAAATCTTTCCTTTTATAGTAGATGCAGATACTGATAGAGGACAACACATATTTTGTCAAAATTTACTCGTAAATTTATTTGAACCCGGAATCAGTCCATGTAAAACAGAGTTCCCCGATGTAAAAATCAAAAGACAAATCATAGATCACTATCTAAAAGATATATGCAACATAACACAACAGTATGGAATCTACTCTATAGAATTCACTTCCCCAAACCATAATAATAGAACATATACTATTCAAACAGACGACCTTGATTTAGAATTTTCAAAAGTTTTTTCAGAATATATAAAAAGCATCCAATACCATAACTCACAAAGAGCAAACTCCATTTTCACCAATGAAGTTTTCGCACTAATATATAGTTATATTTCGATATTAGAAAATGAACTCCCATTAACAAATGTCTCACCGACAGAAACATCTAAACATTTAAGAGTACGACATGAAATCACACTACTCTCTAGTTATTTAAACATTATTAAAGAAAATTTCACGAAAGACGACGTTTCACAACATACCAAACACGATTTACAAAAAATTTTAGCATGGTTCATAATAGATTATTTCACACACAATATTGATTTAATTGCACAAGCAAGAAAAAATTTTAGACCCCAAAATTCGAACGATGATACCGCTATCACAGAACAATCAGATTATGTTTGGGACCCCGAATGGTCTCATCCAGCATTTATAAGCTTCCCACAATCAATCTCAAGTCAAGCAATAAGTACAATATCTTACATAAGAGGTTATGTAAGAGTAATACCATTAACAATTGATGCAACACCATTAAACTATAATACATTTTTACCCGATACACAAAATAATAGTTTAAACTCTACAGTCATACACAATGAAAACCTCAATGGAACTAGGAATCTTACTCAACAAGATATCCAGACACCATCACACTTCATAAATGAAGAAATTGTACACACAACAACTACACAACAAAGTATTTCACCAATACGCCCAAATTTAACAACACCAAGAAATACAAATCCTTCACAAACACAGGTAACCTTACAATCAACCGTTAAACCTTCGGTTGCCCCTAAATATTCACATATGGATTACCAAACATACAAACCCATGACAATACCATCAAAAACACGCAAAACATTCACTAGAAACAACTTTGCAGACCATAATTATAATTATACACATCCATCAAAAACAAATTATCAACCACAAAGGAATTTTAATCAATATACAAAACCTCGAAACTGGGATAACCCAACGGCCCAATATAATTCCACAAATTTTCAACCAAATCCTCCACAGGATCGCAGTGGAAATTACCCATTTTTTCAACAAAATAAAAATAAAAAACAAACATCTTATCAAATGGATTATTTATCCTCAGATGAAGATTTCTTACAACCAGATATATTTGCACCAAATACTCAAGAATATCGTAGACAAGGAATACAGAAAACACGTACAAATCATAGAAATTTTTCTCCACAATCAATAGATGCACAATATCAACAACCAATTCAACAACAAAATCCAATTAATACACAATCTTTTCAACCAATTCAACAACAAAATCCAATGACTACACACTCGTATCAACCATCACAAATGCAAAATGAAATACCACTCCCGTATTATCTTCAACAACATGAAATAACAAGAAACCAACTTTCAAATTTTTCTCAAATGCCAAATGCAGCTGAATCATTACAAATGACAATGAATCCATACCTTATGGGTGGATCATCAATAACATCAAACAAACCTTTAATGGTTTTCACAGGAACAGACCCTGAATACTCTGTAGAAGATTACTTAAATGCAGTAACAGCAAATTTGATTTTAAATATAGGACCTGAACCAATTAATACGCCACTACATCAAAACTGGATACATCGACGCACAGCGTTGATACAAACAACCTTAGATGGCGCAGCCCAAAAATGGTTTTCAGTACTACCTCAAGAAATAAAATCAAACTGGAAAAGATTTACACAAGAATTTTCAAAAATGTTTGACTCCGAAAGAAACAAACAACAACAAAGAGTTTTATGTAATGAAATTCGCAGATTACCAAACGAAACCATCAAACAAATAGCAGTAAGAATCGAAACACTAGTTCGAAAAGCATATTCACTAAATACACACGACTATAAAAACACTAAGATGACAGAAATCTTAATGATGACCTTAACACCACAATTAAGGAAAATAGCAATAAAAAAGAGAGCATCCCATCCTTCTTCAATTCGAGAACCCGATTTAGATTTTAGAAAACTAGTAGACAAACTAGAACAAGCAGAAATCACGATGAAACTAGAAGAAACGGAGAATTTGAAATTACAATACGTTAACAAAATTGAAACGACTCCCACTAATATTAATAATATACAAGAATCAGAAACAGATCTCGTTGAAAAAATCACTGAAATACTCAATATTTACGAAAAGAACCCGAACTTTAAAGGCAAACCATCTTTCAAGAAATGGTGTAATTATTGCCGACGATACGGACATAGTATTTCCGAATGTAGACAAAAACAGCAAGATAGTCAAAATAAACCTCAAAAATACAAAGAACCAAATAAATCATTTTATCAATACATGAAAAAAGATCAAAATCTACCAAACAAAAATGTATACAGCAACAACAGTTCAGGAAAACCACTCCCGAACAATACAAGCTATACAAGAAATCAATCTCCATATAACTCAAGTTATAGAGGAAGATCACCAGAACGAAGAAACACGTATAATTCATCACAAAATCACTACAATAGACCGAATAGTCGAAATAACTACTCCAGATCAAATTCAAATACACAACGATTTGTTTCTAGATCTAATTCCCAATCAAGAAATAACTACTATCCAAACAACCAATCACGAAATTCATCATACAATAGGAATAGAAACTACTCCTATAATAGAAATAGAAGTTATTCAAACAATCGAAATCAGAATTACCCGAACAATCGATCAAGGAATAACTCATATAATAGATCGAACTATAACAGACAAAACAATAATTACCAAAACAGATCGCGAAATAATTCACAAAATCGACACCCAAGTTATAATAATCGTTATAGAAATTATTCCCAATCACCACACCGGAATAATAATCACTACAATAACTCTAATAATCGTCATAGAAGTAGTACACCTAAACATCAAAGACAAATCAATCAAGTACAAGCTAACCCAGAAACAACATCAGACCCCCCAGGTATTGATGACACAGTAACTGATACGTTACAACTTAATCAAATAAACTGTACATCATCAGATTCAGAAAGTGATACTGAAAACACTCTTGCTATCAATATGATAAAAGTCGAAAATGACTATGAATCTGTCATATATGAACAACCCTTTCCATCACACATATATGAAAATCAATCAGAATTTCTTCAAAATTATTACACTACACCCATAAATTCCACACCAACGACGCAAGAAACAAACGAGATTAACACTACAGATCAAACCAATAAAAATACCAAAACAAAATGCTTGAATACAAACCACATTTATCAAAATATACAAAAAGAACAACCCAAAGAAAAAATTTGGACAATACCATTTCTATTAGAAAGCCCAAGAAATAAAGAATTTCAACCACCAGACCTTGAAATAGATTTTTTAATTGACTCAGGAGCAGAATCAAACATAATAAACATTCCCACATGGAATGAAATAAAAACTTTACACCCAAAGCTAACACCTCTTGAAACCTCCAGTAAGTTAGCGACAGCACAAGGATCAACATTGATAAACTACGGAAAAATCCAATTATTTCTCCTCCCTACCAGAACAATGGAGCAAAGCAAACTTCTAAACAAGCCATTTAAACAAATATTCCATATTACTGATATTAAATATAACATCATTGGTATACCATTTATTTCAAAGTATATACCAACAATTAACATACTAAATAGTAAAATATTAATCAAAGATAAATATACAAAAACAAAAGAAACATCATTAACATTTTTTCAAAGATTAAATAAACAACCACCATTCTTTTCAAAATTTTATCCGATATTTAATCAACAAAGAAAACACCTGAAACCACTATCAGGAAACATCTATAATTTTTCAATAAAACAAGTTCATCAATATGATAAAGAACAAAACAAACAAAAATTTTATATGTCAGATTTTGAATTCAAACCTATTCATAAATTTTTCAAAATTACAATCTCTTCAATAAAATATTTGAAAAATTCGAATTCAGATATTATTTCCTTACATGTTTATAACAACACACCTTACCAAGTAACATTACCTTTAGGACTTTTAGGATATTGTGAAACTAACGCTACAATATCACCAATACACGAAAAAGCCTATCGCGTAAATAATATACTCCAATTACTAGATATTTGCCAATCTACAATTCTTAATGAAGAATTATCTATAAATAATATAATAAGTAACGAAAACAGAAATACGGATTATTTCACAAAAACTCCATATTTCAAACCTACATTCAACATCAGTAACTACACAGAGGACCAACAGAAATTTTTAACAATGTTTAATTTCCAACATTCACAAATAACACAAGACGAATTCGAAAAATTAGCCAAACAGCTAATTAAATATTCATCAGTCTATGCAACATCAAAATTCGATGTTGGCAAAATCAGTTCATCACTACATCTCCCATTAAAACCAGACGCAGTTTTCAAAAAACAAAGAGCAAGTAAAGTACCAATTCACTTACATGATAAAGTAAACAGATTACTCGATATTTTAGAACAGTACAATATTATATCACCAGTTAATAAAGAAGAACAACCAAAAGGCAACACATTCATCAACCCCGTTATCATTCTAGCTAAAGGAGAATCATTAAAAATCGTTCTCGATGCTAGATACCTCAATTCACTCATAGATGAATCAAAATGTAATTGGCCCATTGAACCAATACAAGTTATTTTAACAAAAATAAACGGCAAATACTTCACAACCGCCGACATGAATAGTGCATACAATCAAATGCCACTAGATGAACAATCACGACGTTTAACACAATTTGTTATCGGAAACCAACAATATGAATTCAACCGCTTATTCTATGGAATATCCATAGGACCAGCAGCATTTTCAGCCTTTATGAGCAAAATTTTTAGACCACTAATACTCAAGAAAAACGCAATCACCTATTTAGACGATGTTTTTATGCAATCACAATCAAAAGACGAAATGTTCAAAGTTTTAGAAACATATCACCAAATACTTCAGAATGAAAATCTGAAGGCCGCCCCCGATAAATCACATTTCTTTTTGACAAGAGTTAAATTCTTAGGACATAACATAGAAAGAAAAACAATCACTCCACTGAAATCACGCATTGACGCTATTCAAAAACTTCAACCACCAACAAATAAAAAGAAAATCCAAGAGTTCCTTGGAATGTTAAACTTTTTAAGTAAATATGTTTATAAAATGCAATTATATCTACGACCATTTTACAACATCCTTAGACAACAAAATAATTTTGAATGGAATACAGAACATCAAACACGATTCGAAGAAATAAAGAAACTTTTAACTGAACAAATTTCAAACACAATTCCAGACCCTGATCAACCATTTTATGCAATGTGCGATGCTTCGAACTTTGGCATCGGCGCAGCATTATTACAATCACATAATGGTACAAATAAAATGAACCTAATATCAGCAAATTCTCGATTATTCACTCAAGCAGAGCTACGACTCTCAACTCTAATGAGAGAATGTACAGCCATAATATATACACTTACAGAATATGAATTTCTGATACTTGGATCAAAACATCCCACAGTTTTATTCACAGACCACAAACCAATCATCTTTCTTTTTACACAGAAATCTAACCCAAACCACCGAGTTTACAGATTTCAACTAATTCTAATGAAGTTTCCAAACTTACATATAGTTTGGACTGCAGGAAAAAATCTTGCATTACCAGACACCTTAAGTCGAAATACACCACCTGAATTACTTACACGAAAAACAACAGTTGAAATACCCAAAAACATAAAATTCTACCTTGCAGAAAACGAAACATCACCTCGATTAGAATGCAAATATGCAGTTAAAACTGATATTGAACAATCACAAATAAATAATTTACAACATTTCCCACTTTATTTAGATTGTCAAAATAATCATTATGAAGTTGACCTACTTGGAACATCAACTTTTAAACCAATTCCATATTCTCAATGGATAAAAAATAACACCCAACAAAAACGAACAAAACAACACCTACCTAAAAAAGACCATTTTCCACTAATTGAAAAAGAAGATTTAACTGATAAAATAAATTTATCAGGACCACAAACAAATGATTCAAAATACACAATAAATCAAGTTTTTGACCTTCACGACCCACTTGATACAATACCCTTATCTAAATTCGAAGTTGAAAACATTTTTCTCCCCCCAACAGATACGATTACAATTTCAACACTGAAACAATATCAAAACCTTGACCCGATAATTCGACAACTAAAATCATGGCACAAATATAAAACTAAACCTATCAAAGCAGATTCAACCATTCTAGGAAACAAAACACTCCTCCGATACTTTCGCAAATTTAACAACACAACAATCAATGAAACTACAGACCTTTTAGAATACAATTTAAACGAATCCACAGTTCCCTGTCTCCCTATAAGTATGATTCTTATAGCTTTTAATATTTCACATACACAAAATATTAAAGGACACTCTGGATCAGAAAAAACATATTCAAATTTTATACAAAATTTTTACTTCCCAAATGCACCAATTTGGATAAAAGTACTATGCAATGATTGTATAGTATGTCAGCTAAATAAACCTTACCCAAATCAAAAACAAGTAGCACAAATACAAGATTTTAAAGGACAAAGTTTATACTTTAATCACCGTATCTCATTTGATACTAAAGGACCAATTTCACCCTCATCAGAAGGAAACTCCTACATTATGGTAATTGTTGACGCATTTACACATTATATAGCACTTAATCCAGTACCACATTGTAACGCTTATTACGCATACACAACACTCTATGAACACTGGATAGCAAAATTTGGACTACCAGAAATTTTAGTTACAGACAATGGTACAGAATTCATAAATAATGAAATAATAACACTATGTCATTTATACAACATTAAACACAAACCACGTACATCTCATGCACCTTGGACAAACGGCTTAGTCGAAGGTATGAACCGTTCATTACAAGAATATCTCAGATGTATCATCAACGGAAATGATACAAAATATACCGAATGGTCAGCAGATGTAAAATTATTTCCCTTAGCATATAATTCACAAATTACGACAACTTTAGGAATGTCACCATACGAAATGGTTTTTAACCAAAAGCCACGCAAACCAATAATGTTTACAGCAAATTCACATAAAAACGCACAAGGTTATTGTCAACCAAATAAAGACTCAATTTGTTATAACCTACCTTTACATACACACGATGAAGATCATTTTCATCACCCACAAATTCTTAAATTAGCCTCCGGTACACACACCGAATGGATTTTAAATAGAGATAAAAAACACAATGAAATTTATCAAAAAATAACAAAAAAGTTATTACAAAGACAAAATATTAATGAACAAATCAATTCACGTTTTACACCAGCTTCCGATTTAAAAATTGGAACATTTGTTTTAATACCTAATTTTAATACTCACAAAGGAATTTCTAAAAAATTACAACCCCTCCGAAAAGGACCCTATCAAATAATTGCAAAACCCACAGATGTCACATATAAAATTATCGACTCAAACAAAAAAGAAATCGTTCAACATCGAAACAACCTATTACCTTATTACCCAAAAGAATACGCACTCCGCGAATTAACTCAATTATATTCTTTCACAGGATTAAAAATCATTCAAAATGAACCACATCTAAAAAACACAGAACAAAATGATAACCCCACCGAAACTCAAAACACAAAACCAACCGCCACCAAAAACAATACACAAAATCATAAAGAATCTCCAAAACAAAGAAAAAATAGAAAAATGACAGAACAAATAATACCCCAAGAAGAAATAGACAAATCAGAACATAGAAAGACAACAAGACTCCGAAATCAACCACGTAAAAACTACAAAATGTTCATCCCCCAATCTAAAATATTAAAGAAAGTAGAATTTAAAAAGTAATTTTAACATTCTATACTTCACAATCTTGAAACCTCCGTAACATTTTTCATTTCCATTTTTCAAAATAACATGCTCACAAAGTACGCAATAATTCTAGTTCAAAATAGACCAATAGGATTCATCCAATCCGCCACTTTCTCTAACTCAAACTAAGATCAATTAGACGAATAATCTAGAACTCCAGGCACATCTTTAACTATAACTTTACAACCTCCAGGTCAAAAATAAGCAAACCACTCCAACTTGACAGCTAAAATAAATATCACCATAATACCGTACCCCTCCCTTATCTAATAACCCAAAGATCAACAATATTTCCCCAACTCAGACCACGAATACCCCCAAAACAAATTTGATAACTTAGCCTAAAGTCACAAAATGAAGATTTTAATTAGCCTAAAGTATAAAAATCTCACCATACCCCGGATCATTTGACAAACAAAAATAAAGAAAAAGACGACCTCCCAGTCACCATGAAAATTGCCCCCAACAATTTTTTACGAAACTCAACCCACTTGTCAAAAAACTAATAAATAATTCGACCACACTAGAAAATCGCCTCAAACAGCAAAAAAACATTCGACCAAGAGATCATTTCTTAAATGCTTTTCTCTCAAACAGTCGCTCAAATATTTATCAATTTTAAACATTTTTTTTCAATACTTCAAGCCTTTATAATATTTCTTTTTGATATCATTGAATCTTTTCTAATAATCATAATAATTTTTTGTAACATTTTTTTAATTTTCTACACAATAATTGAACTATTCCTCCAACTTTCCAAAACCCTTGAATATATCCACAGGTACGATTTTAACAACTTGTCTAAATGATACGAACAATTTTCAGTAGAACTGATATTTTTTTATTGTTTGTAATTTTCATAACATTTCTATTATCCCTCATTTTGACAATATGTAAATGTATAAAGAAAGCAATCATCACATTTGCCCTAGCAACAATTTTTCTAATTCTTTTTTTAGAAGAATATTATAATAAACATAAACCTTCCCACTAAAGTAACAATTTAAAAATCCATCAAAAATTGCTACCCAACAGTCACAGAATCAGTCTTCACCGACATCATCCCAAGATAATCCAACACCACCTTCAACTACTCAAAACCCTCAAACATCTACACGAATTTCTTTTCAAGACAATCCATACACTTTTGAAGAACGGCACGCTCGTTTATCTGAACCACTAGAACCAGTTCAACGACAAGCATCCCTAAGTGAACCAACATATAATCTTTACCCAACACTACCACAAGAACTAAGTAGAATACGAAACCTTAGTCAAAACCAAAACACAGCAGAAATAAATAGACAAATTATACATCCTCGACGAAATAGAAATTTTCAAACTCCCCGAGTTCATTTTGATATACCTCAATCCCCAACACAAACCACTCCAGAAAACACCACTGGTATCACACCAGAAACTCCTACACTTTTTTCACAACGAAGCACTTCCAGTCTACCTTCAGACTACTTAGGTTCAACACCAACATCTGAACAGATACGTGAAAATCCCTTTAACCCCCCAAACCTAACATCACGACTACCATATTGGACTACAAATTCATTCACACAAGGTGAACCAAATTTAGTCAATGACCCCATAGATATTTCTACGGATACAACAACATCCTCATCACTACCAGAAACATTATCACTACCATCAACACCATCAATAAGTCAATTTTCACCACTACCCTTTAACTTAAATTTTCCAAATAATCTCGACGCCAGATATCGAGAACAATCATCTGTAAATATTCCTTTAAGATTAGATTGGAATACATTCACAGCACCTCCACCATTATTTGGACAACATCAAGAAAGTAACCGCCTTCATAACTGGGCACTTAATAGATTACAATATCGCCAAGATATTCACAACGATATCCGTGATCACAATATTCAAATACTCCAACAAAACAGTTTACAGTTAAAGTTTGAAATCACAGTTAAGTTAAATAATATTACCCAACATCCCTACCCATTAAATCCACCTAACATAACAGCTCAATCACTACCACCACCGTTTATAACTACTGAAGTAATATACAAATACGACAGATACACCAAAAACACAATTGGTTACATTACATTTTATAATCCATACTCAGGATTATCATACACATGTATATTCTAAAATTATTAATTTTTCTCCAAACCCTTTTCCTAATAACCTCAAATCAAAACATAAACCCTTCCCCTCGTACAGGACCACAAGATTTATTAGTAACACATTACGATTGCGAAGAAAATGAACAAAAAACACTACATAAATATGCAATCAATCAGGTATCACAATGTGAAACAGAACCACAAGCTATAGAAACCACAGATATAATAGCAACACTCTATTCAAAAGCCCGAGCTACAACAGTTACAGGTTATAAATTCACAGCAACATTTTCCGAAAAGAAAGTACATTGTTCACAAGTCTCGAACGGAAACAAAAACCGACTTGACCATGAATCATTCTACCAAAGTAATATAGAACGTCTTTTACATCTCAATCCCGACGATTGTAAAAATGAATTACTTAGACTAAACATCACACAAAATAAAAACTCCCAAAGAAAATTAGTTAATTTTCAAGTTTTTTCAGACTCTGTACATCAATCACAACTTGAAAGACACCAAGGACATATAAAACTAGACGAAAAATACCCGTATAACGGCGCACACGGACGATTAACCTATGACCTACACGATAAACATTGGATACCACACATTGGTATAAATAACCCATCAAACTGCAAAGCAGACACGAAAAATAAAGGATACCAAGAAATAATGTTTTTCGATTGGAAAATACAACTCGAAAAAATACAACTCACACGAGATTTATCTGATAATACAATGATCTATCAAGGAATCCGACTACCTTGTAAAAATGATCAAGGATATTGCGACCCTACAACAAGAACACAAGCAACAATTGTTTGGTTCCCCGAAGACACATGTACAACATTTCAAGTAGCAAAAATACACGCTCGTATGATAAAATTTCACGAAAAATATTTCATACAATCAATTCCATATGAACAAGTCCATCCATCACGCAAACTAAGTTCCGATTTTAGAAACATAGACAATATAGAAAATAAATTGACACGTTTTCAAATATATCAAGAAACAGAACTTGCATGTAAATACAGGAATCCACTTCACAGAACACAATACTCTGAAATATTAGTTGAATATGAAAAAGGATTCGACATGACCACTGGTAAAGTAAAAATCGACCCATACGCCACAGGTCATCCTCTAAACGAAGGAACATCCTATATACCAGTTAATTTTCAAAAAAGCAACGGACAACCTGGTGGACATCTAAAACCTTCTGACACCAGAAGCACACGCTTACAAGAATTATCACTAATGAATACTACATATTTTGGTAATATCCACTATGATATTCATTTGGATATGAAACTAGACTATACAATTAGCCGCATTTTTCAAGAAATGTCACTCTCCGAATTAGAAACACTACATCAACTATGCGAATTAGAACGAACACAAATACTACAATCACTTGCACTAGCAGTATTAAAAATACCCTACGCAGGATACTTATTATCAGGAAATAGATCAAATTTTTTAGACTACGAAGGAAACATTTTATGGTTTTATACTTGTACTAAAAAAGTATCACCACTATACGTTTTTGAAGATAAACGATGTTATAAAAGGATCCCTATCTTTTATAAGAATAAAGTACATTTCGTGGATACACTTTCACGAAGAACCTATTTCTGGGATACCGCAGTCCCATGTGGATCAGAAAATAGCCACAATGTAGTACAACTAAACCCTGATGAAAACAAATATTATCTTCTCACTCCATATCCCACATTAATGCAATCACTCAAAAAATTTTCACCAGAAAGCATTCGCGCTATTGCTCGAAACCCAAATATAGACTTACAATCAATAGGAATCTATTCAAAATCAGATATTCAACATCACATTAGAACACAACAATTCCAAGAATTATTAACACAAATGGACACTATACAAAGACAATCAATAGACCAAAATTTACGCAAACTTGCAGAAACTGCAGGATTTGCCGATATCTACACGCAAGACTATAGCGGATATTTTAAAGACATTAAAGATTATATATATCTAAACGGCGAAAAATACCGTCCCCAAGATATATCACCAATTAACATTTTTAGCTTTGTTACACTCAAAAATGAGATCCTAGATTTTCTAGGATGGCCCTACTACATCTTAGAAAAATTGACTATTTTATACGCAATGTTTAACTTTATTGGATTTCTTTTCTCACTCTTAAAAGGAATCTACAATACATGTGCTATACACACACAAGTAAACAGACAAGCAAGCGTAGCACGCATACTTTTTGCAGGATTTTTTGGAATTTTCTCCACATCTATAAACAAAATTCTTTTAGACGCACAAATAAAAGAATATAACACAAAAATAACAACACGACAAAATACATACGACGAAGAACATAACAATGTCGACCCACAGCCAACGGCACCACAATTACCACCCCTACCAAATAACCATCCACTATCCCTAGTCCCACGAAATTTTAGAAATTTAGCAATCACACATAATCCAAACTTTAGACTCACCACATCACAAAGTCCCGTCCAACATATAATGACACATCAATCACAAGATGATAATACTTACGAACAAATTATTGAACAACCACATACCACCGCTTTTCAATCTCAAAATAATAATTTTTTTAGCCCACGATGAGCCGCCAACTTGGATCACTCCATCGATCAAATTCCCATCCAACCAACCTTACCTCTTCAATCCCAATAATACCACTTTTTGCTTTTCCGCCACCCGATTTTCCATCTAGCAATGTAACATCAGGCATGAATTCCGACACTAACTCACAAATTTCAGTTTTATACTCCATTTCACAGCTAAATAACCCGAATATTGAAACCCCCGACGAATTTGCCGACTCAGAACCATCTCCATCCAATAATTTTCATAACCCTTCTAATTTTTCTCAACCTCCTTTTCAACCCATATTGTCCAATAACCCTGACCCAATCACTCCGACACCCTCTTATGCTTCCCAAGTTACCCCAACCTACTCCTCATACCATTCTGACCAATCATCTCCAGACACCCCCCGAATCTCCCCAGAGCTAGACAATTTTATTACCCTCCAACAACAACCCTACCACCTTAACACCCCGACCATAAACCAAATCTCCTCCACTACAACTTCATCCAATCCCCCTACACCCTCTTCAAATTATACTGAATCATTAGCACCATCATCCACATCAACTGAATCCTCACTCAACACTAATAGAGCTTACCGCACTTTTAAAAGAAAGTTCCCCAACCATCCTTTCCCAGCAAAACCAGGAACAGCCCGTGAATACATCAACCACCCCCAGCATACTAACACTAGAGAATTTTTAGCTATCACTTTACCCTCATTTCCACAATACACCTTAAACACCCCTCATGACGCTAACGAAACACGCAACTTTGTAGACGAATACGTTTTAATGCCCACTCTCTCTTGGACCTCATACTATCATTTCACTAACCTCTTTGCTTACCTTTAACCAACACATCCATCGATATAGACCGAAACAAAGACATGCTATATCGACTAACTACACCACTCACCGCTAGACAATTTACTTACGTAGGATATAAAAAATCACTAAAAATACACACTGCACCTAGAGCTAATGAATATACACTAGAATACTACGATCACAACATCATCAGAGCTAACCAAGATCAATTCTTAGACGACGATCGCTTCGCTAACCCACAAATCACCGAGAAATTTTTCATCAAGACACCATATGTATTTACACTAAACATCTTCGACCGAAAGTTTGATCACATTATTTCAGAAGCACTAACAAGCACACAAGCGTACGAAAGTTTTAAAGAACGCTTCCAAATCTTTTCACTAACCTTTCATTTCCTTGCACCACACGAAAGAGATTTACACTGCTCACACGATATTATGTTGCGAACTAAACAAACACATACATACAGTTACTATCGTTTCATCCAAAATCACTTTGACCTCCACACACCCTCTAGACAACCACACCATCGCTTTCAATTCATCAATTCAAAATACACTTCACCGTATTTCCTAAATTTCACATATTGTATTAAAGATACTAACCTTCATGGTATTCTTCGTAACTATGACCCCATAACCCAAATGTACATTTTCTGCCCCATCACCAAGACCTTCAACGCCGAAGAATCCCGACCCTTCCTTATCCCGCACGAGTTTGTACAGCCTATAGAAATCCCCATTTTAGAATTCATCCACAACACTAAATTTAACCACAAATTATATAACTTAATCCAAAACACACCTTATGAGTTTGCAGTAGGCACTGAAGAACTAACCACTATTAAGGCACTTCAATTGCTTTGGCCACTGCTTCAAACTAAAAATATCATTCGCATCTTAGCTAAACTACTAACGACTTCAGAACTAATTCACGATATCTTCCCCCACGGTTTTTTCCCCGACGACTAACAGGTAAGTATGAATTAAATGAATATAACTAACTAATTAAAATATTAAAAAACTCACCATTCTTTATTCATGTTTTCTTTAGATTTTTAGCCTTCATCTTCGATCATCTGAAAAATTCACAAAAGAAAAATAAAAAATAGCAAACTTCTTCAAAACTGTTTAAGACCCTTTTAACTTTTGCACCAACAATTAAATAAATATAATACCAATGCAGTAAATTAATTTATAAAATTTTCCCCCAAAGCAATAAATCTACATATGATGAAAATTTGTATCTTAAAATTCCCCCATTACTAGCAGTAAATTTCCAAATTCTATGCAGTAAATTAATAAAATGCAATTGCAGTACTAACCTTTTGATATTCTCATTCATTCGCACAGAAATTCTATCCACACTCACACAGCTCGCCCACGAAGAATTGTTTAAAATAATGAATTTCAGTTTCAAGTTTTCACACTCAACAACTCTAACATATAATAACAAGTTTCAAACTTTCCTTTAACCCGGTTGGAAAGGAATCATATACTAAACAAAACTAACCAACGCAGCTTACTAAATACCACAAATCATAAAATAACAGCATGACTTAGAAAAGGAAACCAACGGTACCCAAACCGGATTAACCCAGTTTAAAACTGGATAATTTATTCTTTTGAAGACTATTACAAAGTCTTAGAAAGAGATAATAAAACACAAAAAAGTCGAAAGACAAACCCATACCACAAACAATTTGCTTTTTGGAAAAAGTACATAACCAACAAGACATAAGTAAAACCACAACAAACCCAACATAAAATGTTGTCACATAACAGGACTCCTCATAAAAACCGCATGAAATCATACTCCCACACCTGGCCTAACCCACCAGGAAAGGACGTCCTGAGCATGCTCTATAGCCGGCCTAACCCACCGCGCTACATCCACGCTTTGTGACCACACCTTTATTTTTAATAAGAGCTACTCAAGGGTGAGTAACTCTTCAAAATAACCGAACTAAAACAAAAAGCTTTTGTGAAAACAACTAACTAAAATCATTATTAAAAAATATTAAACTAATAAAAGTTTTATAAAATGTAAAATCACATGATGCAATATATAGATCAGAATACAACACCAAGGACGAACATCAAAAGACAAGACGACCTCACTACACTCGAGAGAGAATGACCAACTACAATCGATATGCCGCTCACAATCACAACTCAAAGGATTTAGAGTACGACTTGACTTCGCAGAAAAGGACTTCATTGAACTAGACCAATGACCACCTCGATGTTCAAGTATACGTACAGATCCGAGTAACCAGGCATCCCCTCCATGCACAATCTCCACGCCATTCCCGAGCTAGATCAAACACAAAAGAAGTTCTCTCCGAAGAACAGAAAAACCTGACATAGCCAACCATTCTGAAACCAGAATTGATGCTGTTGCAGAGACTCAGTCGTTGTCACAAGAAGAACACAACGTCTTGTGTCCTCAATTCCAGATCCCTGGAACTTCCTTAACAAAAAGGAAACAAAAGAAAAATGATGTTCGCCAAATACCAACGTCCATCATCCATCCTTGAACTACAGAAGAACTGTTCTAAAAAACTCTGTAAAACCCGGATGGGTGGAACCTGATCTAAACTATATTTTATGATTGGATAAATTAAATGTTTTACCAATGTAAAGTATTTAATATTAACCAATCATGATCCATCTAACTAACAACCCACTTATTTGTAAGTGCTGAAGTTACTTGTAAATTCAGCACCAGAGAGATTTGAATTTAACTTAGAAATTAGTTGGACTCTCCCGAGCACTTCAGCAGCCGCAATAAACCAGTATACCCTAGATCTATTGAGCCTAGCAGAGACTAGTTAAACAACCTGAGACTAGATAGTATAAGAGTAAGATTAGGATCGGTATTAGACTAAGAAGTTGCACGAATCTATCCGGCCGAAAATAAGATAGCGTGACGAGCAGACGGTGTACCCTATCCGAAATTACTCTATGAGTTATACACCCCAGTCATAACTCACAGCGCTTAGCAAATTTAATTTAAACTGAACACCGGGGTGGAGGATCTTAACTTGGTCTGTTGGGGAAGGGGGGGGAAGATGTTAACTTGATCCGATTTATTACGTGTAGTCAAGATTCCTGGCAAAAAATTTTCATGTGATCACCATCAGACTATCTATTTACCTGAAGATTCGAAGAATCAAAAAAATCTAATTATTTAAGCCAAAGGAGATAGTTTTTTTTTGTTAGGCCGGGAGAACTAATTAGACAAATAGCCCATATACAATTTAAAATATTTCAATTTTAACTGATAGAAAGGTGTTCATAGAAATAGTTCAGAACAAGACTATTCATCTGACTACCTTCACCACTCTATAGGTCAAGCACATATTGCGAGTGTCGGAAGTATCCCGGTCACCCAAGGCATCAATTTGACCTTGAGTTGACCTTTGGTGACCTCTGGTGGGTTTGAGGATCTTTTTCATCAAATGCAAGGGTTCCAAGTCAAGGTCATATTTGTTATGCTAAGGTAATGAAATTTACAAAACTATTCTCTATCTTGGGCGACTGAAGATATCAACTATTATTTAGTTTAATAGGGGGTCATGTTGACATAAAATAAAATGTAAATAGCCAAAACATGGTTCTTACGTTAATGTGCCTCTAAACTCAAAATCATTGAAAAGATTCAAAAAGTCTGATTTAGTGAAAATGAGCCGCATGTTTATTTCTCTAGATGAGGATTACCAAAAAATATATAGAGGCGAAAGCTATTTGAGTTAACTACAGAAACGCGTTTTTAGTTCGCTTCGCAGAAGTACCACTAAAAATTGAGGTTCTTTGCTTACCCTGCGCTCTTCTCGACGTGCTTCTCTTTCGGCTAGCAGTTCATTTCGCCTCTTCGTCATCGCTTCTTCCTAAAATGAATCATAAATTTTATCGATTTCATGAAAAGCTTTCATTTACATAGGTCAAAAATTGAATTGTAGTTTATTTACTGATTGCATACGAATGTGACGTCAAAATGTATTCATTATTCACGTATTTCGAGCCAGGAAAACGGCCAATCAAATACAGATTGGAAAGCAAGGATAGCCTGTTGGTGTCGAATTTCAAGCTTTCTTTGAGGTAGTTAAAATCGAGAAGAAGTAGAAAATACACCCTGCTTCTTTCTTTCCCGTTACTTCGTGAAGTGGTCGGAACAAAAATGCGACTATTTAAACTTTAAACTTGTGACTTTTTTGTTAAATTTTTAAAATCTATTTAATGATATGTAATTACATACCCTCTCCTTCTGTTTCTTCTCCATCATCTTCTGCTTCTTAGCTACCCTCTTGTCCCTCCTCACCCCCCACTTGGCCATCCTGGGGGGCAACAGTCTGTCTATGACGTCACTGTCCTCACTCACCAACACAATGGCACAGTCTGGGTAGAGACCTGCCTGTTGGATGTAAGTGACCTCGTCCTGCAGGCGGGGGAATCCCTCCAGGATGAAGCCAGTTGACCTGGAACGAAATAGAAATATGAAGGACTAATATGAAAAGAGAATAAACTACAGAAAGCAAAACACAGAAAGAGAGTGGGAATTGGCGAAAAAAGCAAAACTACCAGAAAATAGCTGACCCAAAAATGAAAACATTTAAGATTTTCTGGAAGCAAATTGTGATTTAAAACAAAATTTCTTTTAGCTGACAATTATAAAGTTCGATTAAGTAAGTCTAAGTCGATGTTGAGGAGTATAGTCGAAGCTTCTCGACTTGAAATATTAAACAAGACTCTCGTATCAGGGCGAAGCCCTGAATGTTCTGACCGCCTTTTAATGTTTATGGAGCAGTAATAACATTAGAAAATATCGCGCGTTAATTGTCCCTAATTGGCCAAAATGTGGCAATCTTTAAACCCCCGTAACTTTAATTTACGAAAAATGATCACAGAGGAAATATCTTTTCAAATTTAAGCTCAGGACAACAATACCTTTCGAATGATTTAAAAAATTGCGTCTAAAATGGCTAGTTAAAAAGTCGAAATTTGTCTGAAGAAAAAAAACCCACCCGAGCACAAATTTTTGTTACTTTCGTATCGAAAGTCGGAACAATTATCTTCAGGCAAAAAGAAACACTATTCTTTTCATAAATGCCTCTGCTTATGATCATCCGATGAGTGACCTGATTCTCGATAACTAAATTTAATACACGGAAAAATAACGTCCGAAAGTTCAAAAAACAAATAGTGGGCTTATTTCCATCGTTAGTTCAACTAAGGTAAGAATAAAAATTAAACTTTAATTACACTACGCTCGCTAGCTCAGTTGTGTAATGAAAAATCGCCCAGTTTTTGACACACTCACTTGTATGGTTCTGCGTGCCACCATTTGTTGATGATCTGATCCAGGAGATCAGGAGGGAGAGGCTCATCGTCTGCCAAGTATGCTCTAATGGACTCCTCTTCCTCTGTCAATTCCTCAGAACCCTAGTCATTAAAAGTACATTAAGATTTGAAAGTAAGAGTAAAAATTTTTTTAGCAAGAATAAGTAAATCGGCAAGAACAGCTAAAGCAAAGATCGAAGCTCAAGTACAATAAATCAAAAGCTAGCTTAATAACATTTTTCATTTAAAATGCAACTAACACCCAACACAAAACGTATGTGTACGTGGAATGGAGTAAGAAGATAAATGAGCAAAAAAAGACGCAATTTCGGTTAAAAATCCATCAAAAACTTGCATGTTTCAAACTTGATGCTTCAGGAGAGACGGATTAAGTTTTTTCGTAGTTTTTGGATTAAAATAATTCGAAGAGTTCAAAAACTGCTTTTCTAAAAATACAAAAAACCTTCATAGAATAACAAAATAAACACACATCCTTTTCCTCCTCTCCCGTCTCCCCTGAGAAATCTCCCCCAGTGGGTTCAGTTTCATCTGCCTTGGAGGCATCCCCTGCCCCATCCTTATTGTTCCCTTCTCCGTCGATGTCATCATCTGGCTCCTCTGCATCTTCGTCTTCCTCGCCAGTGCGCACTGAAATCATTAAAAGGTCAAAGGTCGACACCATTCGGTCAAAAGTCAAAGATCAAGACCGTTTAATCATGACTATTCCTGTACACGAAAATGTAGCAGAAGTCCTTTTCTTCTCAAAATTAGTAAGTAAGGGTGCCGAAATCACGCATGCAAAAATTTAGGGACAAAAAATGGATGCCATAAAATGGTATCAAAGAGGGTCATTTGAGCGTGAAGTGCGCTACACCATGATCCCTAACTCCGCTACAACAGGTCAGCATTACGAACTTCTTCTCATGGTTTTTGAAAATAATGGCACTTATATAATGAACAGTATACAACAGGTTAAAAGCGGTTTTGTAATTGAGCCAAAAAATGAACCATAGTGCTTGAAAGTGATCCAATAAGAGATACTTTCTAAAATGTGAACTAAAACGAACTCTCGACTTTGTGAAAAACCGGACGGACGAAATAAATATTTACAACAATCTACCAATTCTGAACACTCTTGCTCTTCTTAATTAAATCTGTCCGTTCTGTTCAAATTTTTCCTTCTTATTTAATGTACTCACAGACGCGTTTTTTGGTCTTGGGAATGAGCATCTCTTGCAGTCTGTCCAGGAAGGAGATGTGGAACAGACCCAGTTTGGCACACAGCTCCTCACAATGCACACTCTTCCCACTCCCTTTGGGACCCAACATGAACAGACGCAGGGGAGGGGCCTACACACAACACACAGAGACATATACATCATACACTTTAGAATATTCTAGAATATACTCTGGAATATACACTTTAGAAAATACGTCATACACTCTAGAACTATCTTTTCGTCAAAAATTTCACACACAGACCAACTCATCGTAGAGAGCCTTAGTCATGAGAAGCTTTTTATGGCACAAAAAATATTTCGTTCGACGGGTACGCCTCAGATTTGTGACAAACTTTTTGGCTCATAATCAGAGTGGAAGATTTTGGTTTTATGCACCTTAAATCCAAATAGAGATGATAAGTAATATCAGTAACCATGGGTCATTGTCAAGTTCAATTATTGATATATTGGCTTCATTCGAGTGAAATTGCGAAACAATTGACCGTTTATCGACCAAACATGTACTTTTCAACCTTTTTCTTAATCGAATGCAAAATTCTAATGCTTTATTCCAGTGATCGCCATGCGTTACCCCGAGCACAGTGAGATGCAGTGAAACTTTGAGCAATTTGCGCTTATCAAATGAAAAAGATCCCGTATTACTGAAAAAAAAATTAAAAATCACCCTAAGTGGCTTGTCTTTGGCGACATACTGATCCGGACCCCTCATGAACTTCTCTCTGGCCTCTGGAGTGGAGAAATAGTATGTCTTCTCCCTGTACTTGGCAGCTATCTCCTGGTTCCCTGGATACAACACTCCTCTGTCCTTCAATTCAACTGGACAGTAGTGTTGAGTGTCGCCAAGAGGACGCTTGCGCTTCTTCAGCATTTCGTCATCCTATTGAAAAAAAAACGGCGAATTATTTACTGCCATTACCCCCCCCCCCCCCCTCCTCCAATCAAAATAATGAAAAACGATTTTGTTAAAAACTAATAGTTTTTTACTGATTTGATAAATGTTTTGTATTCATTTTTTACTGATTTGATAAATGTTTTGTATTCAAGGCAAGTAAACGCAATATCTAAAGGACTGTCAACACTTGTTCCGGACGATTATAAAGCAGACAAATTAGTCCAAAATCTGGTTTGAACCTTGACTGCTTTGACACTTGTTACGGACGATTGTGAAGCAGACAAATTAGTCCAAAAAACAAAAATTTTCCTAGATTTTGTGTTCAGGACAAAATTGCCCATTTCTGATTATCCCATTTTAATCAAAATTAGGTATATTATAATTACTGAGGCAGGGCTATCAAGTTATCCTCGTGAGCTAGTAAGCCTATCGCCAGTTCAAGTCGGATATTGCGGGGACGAAGAAGTGAGGGGCTGTTTTGTCTGAGTATTTTTTCAGTCTTTCAGACAATTGTCTGGGACGCAAGAGTCCGAAAACGGAGGGTTCTTAGCAAAGAAAGTTTTTTTGCGTGGTAATAAATTCAGAAATAACCCTATATGGAGATTTTCTGATGGGATTTCAATATTTGAAAAATAGCTCTAGGCGTAAATAGTCTCGTCTACAAAACAGTTATGATTTGAATCGTGAAATGATTTTTAACAAGGCTGGGTTTCATGACAAAGGCGCCTTCAGAAAAAATTAAGGGTCGGCCAGCAAAAATGGATGTCCTAAAATAGTACCAAATGGGACCCTCATACCCCCATAAATCTACTACTGGTTTCATCAAGTTCCCTATATGTCGTACCTCTTCGTCCTCTCCTATCTCCTCCTCTCCATCCTGGTCGTTCTCGAAGTCCTCCTCCTCCTCGTCCATATCCAGACCTGTGTACTCCCACCCCTTGTAGGAGAAGGGATCTACACAACAGAAGAGTAACAATAGTGAACTACATGAACTGTTAGTGAAAATCTAAAATTCTTTTTTCTATTTGCACCTGGTACTTCCTCCTTACTATCTTGAGTCTTCATGAAGTTTCTTTCTTGTAATGTCTTCTTCGTCGTTTAGACTTCATTCGGTGATTTAAGTTAAGATACCAAGATACAATTGGATATAAGACTTCCACTTAGACATTACAGGGGACGAACCTCATAAATTAACACGTATCCTTGAATCTTAATAACTAACTTTAGGCGGGTTTATTCCAGCAAGTTTCATAATTAGTTCACACAAAAGCAGCTTCCTAAACTATGGTACCTCTTGAGGCGTGAACTACAGTATGTTCTATGACCTTATCTTGGGTACCTCAGATCGTCTAGCGTTAACTATGGTACCTTCTATGACCTTATCTAGGGTACCTCGGATGGTCTAGGGTTAACAATGGTACCTTCTATGGCCTTGATAGCAGTGTCCTGAATGTGTTCTTTGGTCACTCCCTCGTCCACTGTGATCACTTTGGGCTCAATCGGACAGGAAGAGGCGATGGTAGAAGCCAGTTGAGGCCACTCCCTCTCAAACTCCAGCTTCCTAACAGATCAATCTCAACATTAATAGCCAGTTGCTACACAAAATGAATAGAAAGTTCTCATGTAGTACACTTGTATCAAAAGAAATAAAAAAAAACAAATTTCAAGGTATACTTTTTTTGTAGCGGGAACTGATGGAAAAAACACTGCCTTCTTATGCGGCTCTCGAGACGTATAGAGTTTAGGTGGTACCTGGATTTGAACTCCTCCATCTCTGGGGCATCATATGGAGTGGGATCTGCCTTGGAGTCGGCCTCTGATTGGTTGTCTAAAAAATTGACTTTCTTTTAAAGTCAGTAATTGTGAACGTTTTACCCTGATTTTAGTGAACTTTTTGTATTTGTGTGGCTGAAGCGAGAAAAGTTGAATGTAATTTAACTAAATTTAATTTTGGTAAAAATTAGAACTATCAGTTTCCATTGACTAGATAATAACGGTTAAGGCTGGTTGTGATACCATTAAATCAGTCTACGATAAAAAGACGACAGCTGCTAAGACGACAACCGCGTTTGACAGTGCTTTAAGAGGACGCTACAAACAACAAAATCTCAAATTGTATTTCTGAAGAATATAATTCGCTTATTCTCATTTGCCGTCTTAAATTCATGTCGTCTTAATGTCTTAAATTCATCATCGTATATCAGCGTGTAGAATTATTCATAAAATATTTTGAATCACCAGCTTTGATAACACTATTAAAACTATTTACTCTGAATATTGTCTACAGAAGGAAAAAGAAAACAGCTTTTAAAAAGAACAGAAGAGTGGATGATATCAAATTATGAGTTAATAAATATTCACTATGATAACAATTCTTCCATTAATGGATACTCGCACACAACATTGCCTAACAGGTTACTAGTTAATACGAAGTTATACTAAGTTTAGCTAATTATAAACCATTCTCCACTCTTTGTGCCTAGCAGCTACTTTTTTTACCTATCTGGGTATCAACTGTAGGTTGAAGGAATGGGAGATTGGGCGGAGCCAAAAGAGCGGCTAAAAGTGATCAACAAGACATTAACATCGACAGTTAACCATTTCCAAAAAAGAGATTCATTGGTGAGGAAGATTTGCCTCGCTTCAATTCCATTCGTAGTAGGATGTCATTCTAGTAGGATTCATGGTCTGTCTATGGTTCCGATAGAATTATATAAATTAATTGACAAAATTTTTTTTAAAAAACAACAGTTTTGCTCAAAACGTAGTTTATCGGAAAGTTAAGCGACTCACATGGAAATTTTTTGACATCATCAGCTGTCATTTTTGTTCAAATAAAAGCGTAAGCAACCAAAGTTAACATTTCATGGCGACAACTGGGATAATTAAACTGAAATAATGACTAATGGAGACGTTTAATTGCACAAAAAGACCAACTGACAAGAAATATCTGTTTGCAAAAAAGACCAATTTGAAAATGAGTTTTCAAAAAATTAATAACTTAACGTGCAATAATCAATTCTCACCTTCTTCTGCTGCTTTGTTAGCATCTGCAGCTGCAGTTCCATCCCCTTGTCTGGTTATTCCTTCCTCGGTTGAAGTCACATTCTGCGTCTCACTCGTATTCGGATCTCCATCCGAAGTCGGATCCACACCTTCACTCTCGTCCTCCTCGTCTTCTAGAATATTCCAGAACACTCTTAATCTTGGGGTGCAAGGGCTTTTTTTCGAGAGGTTTTTTAAATTAACGGTTTGGCATTAGTTTCAGAAAAAAATGAAAATCAGTTCGATGAAGCTTCTTTACGACGTTTTACTCAACAGTTAAATCAATTTTAAAATATTTGATGAAAAATCTTTTAAAAGAACGATTAAAAAACGTTTACCAAATGTTTGTTAAAATTACGAGTGCTTTTTTCGCATTTTTTCCAACAATGTAAAACCATTGCAACAATTGTATAATTCGTTTAGTGTGCTTGATTTGGACTGTAACCACTGTTGAACCACGTATGCGGATACCAGTTTACCTTGAACAAATTTGTCCTATATCTTATCTTTTGCATTAATTCTTTTTTATAGTAACATGATTCTTTGAGCGAAAGAAAGTTTTGCCTATTTTGACGAAGTTTTTGAGACAAAATTAATCAATACGAAATGTTTTCGCGCTATTCCATCACTCTGACTATCAGGGCTAACAAAAATGTCCCTGATTTTTCTTAGCAGATAACTTTTAAAATTGGTCAATGAATAATTTTGAGACTTTGATGAATATTTTCTTGGTGCCTTCCAAAAAGGGTAACTCTTAAAAACAAACATGATGGAAGTACTCTTTAATAAAAAAACTAACAAAACTAACTTTCTAACTTTCAGATTCAGGAGATGAATTTTCAACAAAAGAAAACTTGGCGAGCGCTTTTTTGATACTTTTACACATGAGTTGATCCCACAAAATGATGTTGCCATTTGAAACTGAAGCTTTCGTTTTTTCTTTCATTTCAACGTAGCTCCTTTTACAAGATAAGAAGAGTTCTTAAAAATGGGCATATCATTAGTGTATATCACGAATATTGTTATGGAAAAACATTCTGATGCGGTCCACTCCAAGTTACGCCATTTTCATGAAAACTTTCTCCATATCGATCAATCGTTTTAAGCACAATTTTATTATTTCAAAAAAGTTATTTAACCGTCGAAAGTTTTCCTCAAAAGATTTCGCATGTCTTTCCTGTGATAGGAATTTTTTTATTTCCACAGGCAGAAAACTTTGGAAACAAATTCAATAAATAATGAGAGCAATCGATAATTTTCCAAAGTAAAATTAAAGCGCATGCATAAGCTCAAATTGGCATGCACAAAAGCACACTTTCAAAAATCAAAATAACTGAATCAAGGTCCGAGTTTGTACTTTTACTTGAAAAAACTTTCATTTAAATTATGAAACACAATCAGATTTAAACCGGCCAAAATTTTTGGTATTTGAGATAAGACAGAGCCACAAACAGTTCAGTTGATCAACTTGCCTTTTTGAGCTGAAAAAAAAGAAACAACAGTTAAAACATTTCCAAGTGCGTGTACACTGACTTTTTTCAGATAAATTATGATGCATGGATTTGAGTGTAGATTCAGTTTAAAGTTGCGCCAGGGCTATTAGTTCCAGTTTTGATAGTAGGGTAAATTTCACAGGTGTCAGCAACAAACTTCATAGCTAAGTAAGACAACTACAATTGTTGGTGGAAATTTTCGTCTGTTCTGGTTGATGTTCAGATCTTGGGAATCAAATTCGCCGTCAAAACTTCTTTTTTTTTGTTTATCTCAACCATTTAAAAGTTAAGAACTTTTTAAAGTTGCCGTCAAATTGCATGACAATACTATGCTTCTTCACTGAAATATTTGTCACCGCTTTTTAGCATTGTGTCATTTTAGATAGCGTTTTTACCATTTTTTGAAGCATTTTGGGGACTGTTTTTGTTTGTCAAACTGTTTGTACTCATTTAAATTATATTATCCGCGGTAATAGTTTTGTACTTATACTAAATAAAAAATGTAACAACCACACCCCCCCCCCCCCCCCCCGGACCGTTACCCCACATTCCTCCTTTCTCACCGTCCTCTGAGTCATCTGCCGTCTTTTCTTCTCCCTCTCCCTCACCCTCCTCTTCGTCTTGTTCACCCAGAGCAGCCTTCCTAGCCGCTTCCTCCTCCGCCAGCAGTCTAGCCTGCTCCTCTTCCTCCTTCCTTCTTCGCTCTTCCTCCTCCGCGGCCGCTTTTCTACAAGATCGGTTAATAATTAGTTTATTAAACAAGTAGGAAGAAAACATACGCGAACTAGAAAAAATTACAGCATTCACAGGATAAATAATAAGATTGAACCAAACAAATCATTAATGAACAAGAATTTAAAAAAATCAACTGATAACAACAAAAAAAAACAAATTTACGAAATAAGCATTGGGAAATAATCAAAACTTATTGAAATGAAAATATCATAATATAAAAAGTGAATGTGCAATGAAGCTAATTATTTCAGTGGAATCCAATAAGCGCAGAAGTCTTCCTCAGTCTTACGTGTCTCTTCTGGGAAGCTTCCGTCGTTTTCTTCAATAATCAAAACGCATTACACAATTAAGTTAAAAATGTAGGTTAAATTTGAAGAATTCCAATTTGATCACCTTAATCTGACTGAAAAGCGACACCTTTTAGCGCAATGTATTGATTGGCCTTGTTCAAAATGCCTTGTTCAAAGAAAAGTATTTTCGTGTAAACCGTTTCATTGTTCCGACCACTTCACGAAGTGGGAAGGAATTAAAGGGTAAGGTGTGTGTTTTAAAACCAATCTAATTACCTGCACGGGGTCAAAAAAGTATCATTTTAAAAATATATTAGCTGTAACTCGGAGGATTCTAAAAAAAATAAACTAGTTGTTTCCGTGTCGACTAAGAAATTGTTTGAATTTTTGGCTATTCAGACTCAAATTGGTCTAAAATCCTTTTTCGGACCAATTTCGATTGTCACCAATTTAAATATTTTTTAACCTTTATTAATTATTTCATGAAGTTTGAATAGCGCCCCCATTCCCTCTCCTCGAAAAAATCCAGAAAAGTGATACTTTGGGAAATTCTTTTTTCGTTTTTAATCCAATATCGTCGGAATACTCTGTGCTACTTTACCAGCAACCGTATAAACTTGTATATTTTCAAAAAGTTTGATACTAAAAAAAAGAATAACAAATTCTGTAGAGAGATCAACTCAGAAACTAGGATATATCGATACGGTATCATTCCTCCCTTTTTATCATAAAAACGAACAGAAAAATTGGTCAAACAAAGAAAACTTTTTTAAACAGATGCAGTACAAATCAAGCATATTTGTGCAATTTAATGAATAGAAATTGAGATGAAAACCATAATTTATATTAAAAAAAAGAATGTTGAAAGAAGCAACATCTACAAAAATGCATAAGATTGTCTCGACTGATGTTCAATTTCAGGAAGACAAAGTCGATCAACATACCGGCGTTAAATAAGCATTCAGTACCATTTACCGAGCGGCAACCTAGCCGAAAACAATTGCGTAGACGCCCATTAAGCCAAAAACAAAATCGCCCTCAAAACTATTGTTGCCATATAAAATTTGACTATTAAGATTGCAATTTCGAAGACGCCCACCCCTTTCTGAAATGTATACAAACAAGAAAACTTAATTTTCCTCTGCACACGATGAAATATAAGACGACTAAAGGAATTTATTCAAAACTAAAGATGGTAAATTAACAAATTACAAATTGACTTTCAATTATAGTAAAAATTGTTTACCTAACCAAAAAATTCTAAAAAAAATTGGGAAATTTGCTGACAAAAATAATCAAAAAACGATAGATCGACTATTCAAGTTTTTTCAGAAATAAGATCTTACTGCATAAATATCAAAAAAACGGTATTTGATTTTTGTATCCAGGTATTTGGACTTTTTAAAAAAACGCGCTTTTCGAGAAGACCAAGTGAGAATGGGCAAAAAAATTGTGTTGGCTCCATGATAAAACAAGTCAAGTTTCTTACAGATTCGTAGCAAAAGTTTTTTGCGGTAGAAAAAAATCTAGATCCCGAATACAAGTCACTTGCTCTCAAAAGTAAAAAAAAATTCTTTAAGCTTTCAAGTAATTGTTTAGGTAAGTTTGGGAATATTTCTAAAGAAGTCTTAAACAAGAAAATTCTGGAAAAATTGTTGATTACCTTGCAGCCTCCTCCATCTCCTCCTGCTTCCTTCTCTCTTCCTCAATCCTCCTCGTAATCCTCTCCTCAATCTCCCCCTTGTTCAACTCATAGTGTCTCCTCATCAGATACTGACCCCCCTCCGAGTTATCCTGCATGCACAGCACTTCGTCTATTGTCACCCCCTTGTCCAGAAGGGCAGTCCACTGTTCACGTGTGCGGGGGAAGTTGTCGAGGATGTAACCACCGTCTCTGCGGAGAAAAAAAATTCTTTCTTTTTCGATAAAAATTGAAAATCGAAATGATTGATATAACAAATCCAAAGAATGTAGCGCCGTTATGTCTGTGGATAACAGAGAAAGAACAACTTCATTTTCCGCTGATGTTGCGAGAAGAAAATAAAGAAGTAATAAACTTTGTTTCGATAGACAAATTTTACAATCCCAACGTTTAATTTAATAGGTTAGAGAATGAAGCGGCATCGCCATTTATGCAAAAGTTTACAGTAATGGTAAGTAAACCTTTTGGTGAACACTCAAATTCCAAATGATTAAAGCTTCAATCAGTCGTAATCGGTAATCAGAAAAAAAGTTTAGATACCTAAAAGCAAATATTTTTTTTTCAGCTGAAAAAAACTGAGAGCTTATATTACAGGAAATACATTTGCTCGAAATTAAATTTATGATTAGAAAATTTAATTATCTTTTTGTCAATTTCGAAATAAAAGAGCAATGAGCATTATTGAAGACATAATTTGTGAGCATCGGATCCGAAAAGGTAAAACTATGGTGACATAATGATGTGAGCTCAACAACAAGGGGGTCTATTCTCATGATGGTGAATTCCCATAGGTCCCAATATTCATAGCACTCAAAATAAACAATCAGTCGCATAAGTCCCGAAACTTATCTTCTTGAATTCTGATTGGTTAAAACTTGGGCCAACGAGTTTATGGATTGATTCTTTACTGTTCAAGCAGCATAAACTCAAGCTGCAGAATAGTGACCACCGCAGCCGCGCCAACGTGTTGCGAGCTTGCCACCAAAGGGTAGGACGCTATACGAAACTTAGAGCCGGTTATTAAGTCTTTTGACCAATTGAAAAGATTTGGGACTTATGTGACTGCTATTTTATTTTGGGACCTATAGGACTGATTTTTCATTTTGGGACCTATGAATACGCACTTCTCATGATATACAGACCGAATGCGTATAAATTCTCAACTAATCAACGCTCTTATAACTGCCGAAAACAGACTGATTTGCACTTTATTTCTATCGAACTTTTGAACAATGAATTCTGATTGGCTGGTAAAGTTTTCAGGTCCTTCCGACAAAAGATATTCACCCAACAGCAAATACTCGCGAACAAATGAAATTTTGTTGGAATGTCGACTTTTCCCCCTCTGTAAATAATAGACCAACAAGATTCAAACAAAAATAGAAGACATGTTGAGACAAGGAGGGCAAATTAGGAATCAATCAAAAAATCACATGATATCGGGTGAAAAGTGGGTTTGAAAAGTGAATTCTGATTAATACTGACGATATTTCGTCCAACGCGTCCTTTTCATAAGCAGTGGCCCTGGTTAAAAAGAAAGGTGAAATAAATTAGAAAAATAGAGTTACGAAATTTGAAATTACTCTTTACTAAAACGGATGAAACCAAAACAAACACTGAAAAACTACTTTTTTTGTGCAAAAAAGGGTTAACTATATAACTTTTCTCGAGTTTGCGTTGATTTTAACAATAAAGCTAGCTTCAGTTCATCCATGTAGTTTTGAAACTCGAGGTATTGAATAACATCAAAACTAAGACAGGTTGAGAAAAATAAGTTTTACCTCTGTTGGTTTGAAAATTATCTCAAGAAATTGGAAGAATCGGAATTGACTTCCAAAATGTTCAATCAAAAGCAAAGTTGATGGCGGAAACAAACATCTAGCTTTATTTACATTGGTGTGAAGGGAGACAGTTTGACCATCTTCTTCTTCACTCTTTTGATTGCATTCAGAATACATTCCGCGTACACCTGCAACAGAATAGAGTCAATATAAAGTAAAAAATTATCATACATTAATCTAAAAGACTCTTATATGGTTTTCTCACACGGCCGACACAAATTGATATTGTTCGTTAAGTTTTATTTAATTGATTGCGTAAATTTTCATTTTGAAGGCTGTAGATGAAGACCAAATGTAATTGGAATTGGCAAATTGCTATGCAAGCCTAAACTGAAAACATTGGGCAATGTAAAAAGTAAGTTACTTTGTGTAATTACCACAGTTGGAAGAAATGGAACAAGAACCTAAAAAAACTTCATCAATAAATCACAAGTGGAACAGAAAGTTCCGACCACTGTTAATTTTGGAACAATTTTTTGCGTTATAAAATAGTAAATAAAAATGGACGGAATTTGAGTTTTTTGAAAAAAAAACTTGCAAAGACTACTAGAAAAAATTGATAATAACTTGAACAAATAAAAAACATTATTTCTAGAAAAATTTCAAGTTTGTTTTGAATGATGATCAAAAAGCGCTGAGAATCATTCACAGAGCGGCAACTAGGGCAACAAACTTGGGTAGACCCCTGATGAGCCGAAAATGGAACGGTTGTCATACTAAACTTTGAACATACAAGCTTTAACGACTCTTACCACCCATCCGTTCCGTACTAAAACACAAAAAATGATTAAAATTTTGCCCTCGAAACAACACAAAAGAAGTTGCTAAGCCGATATAGCATAGATAAAACTGTTTAATAGAAAAAAAACGACAAATAAAATAAATATGTTCAAAATCAGATTTGATAAATTTATAAATACAGATTTTCAATTATCATATAAAATGTTCAAATCAGATAACAACCCATGATTTGGAAACTCAGCCAAAAAACTATACCAGTTAATATAAAAGGCATTTAAAACAACTAAAAAATAACCGAGGAAAACTAGGACGAAACCGGGAACCCGAAAAAATTTCAGCACTTTTCCCCAGCAATTTATCGGATACAATAACTGCCTCAAAAAATATCCACCTAAGACTATCTAACCTATATGATGGTAGTTGTATTTAATTTTTCAAGAAATTGAGCAAATCAGCAGTCTGCACGTGAGTTTACATTCTTACTATATTGACCATTCTGTGAGCAACGTTTTTACGGATCAAATTCTAGTACCAAGTTACAGTTCCTTTACTGATCGCAAGAGTAATAAGCAGGCGCGAAGCGAAGCTTCGCATTATTTGCGATACAACACAAAAAACATGACGTCAAAAAATTGAAAAGCTTTGAAAAAAACTAGGTCCACCTAAATGTTTATTTTCGTATGTGTCAATATAAACCTGTTATCGGTAAACATACCGGCCATTTGAATATTAAATTAGCACGGAAAAAACGTATGAAGAGACAGTAAAGCCGACAAAATTTCAGCAGACACAAGTTGAAACGGGAAAAAAATGATTTTATAGCAATATTTAAAAGTTTTAAGTCCCTTCAAAAACTACAATGAACATTACTTGCAAATGCAACTACAGTGAAAGTTGCTTACGGCACAAGCAATACCCGTGATGTCGCGACTAAGCCGGCAAAACTTGAGCGGACAAACGAAGGTTCAAAAATCCAATTTTTACCAGAAAAAAATTCAATTATACACAAACTAAAAAAACAAGGTCCGATCAGGACTCAAACCGCTAACCCTAGAATACAAAGGCATCTGCGTTACCCCTATGCCAGGAGGGAACGAACCTGGTATTCGGCGAATTTCAATACTAAAGCAAGTAAGGTTTGTAGGAAAGTTGTTTACGGGAAAAAAAGGTCTAGCTCCCCGATTACAAGACACCTGCTATAGCAATTGTGAAAAAACAAGACTGCTAGTATTAAAGCGAAGCCCTGAATGTTCCGACTGCCTTTTAAGGTTTTATGGAGCAGTAATAACATTAAAAAAATAAATGTAATAAAATAAAATGATTTTTTTTTCTCTAAAATTTGAAATTTTTAATGAAAATCATCCCCCCAAACGCCATAAAAAAACAAAAAGATAGTTTTAGCTCCTTGAAGCAAATCAATTATGGCAAATAAGCTTCTTTCAACCAATTTGGAACAATTTTAAGACAGATTAACTCTCCGCTTACGCGTTAATAGCGCGAAATATATCGCGCGTTAATTGTCCCAAATTGGCCAAAATGGCAAAATTTAAACCCCCATAACTGTACGAAAACTGATCACAGGTAAATATTTATTCAAATTTGAGCTCAGAAAAACAAAACCTTTTAGTGGTTTAAAAAAAATTCCTTCAAAAATGGCTAGTTAAAAAGTCGAAATTTGTCTGAAGAAAAAAAAACCCACCCCGAGCACAAATATTCCGTTTTTTTTTCGTATAGAAAGTCGGAACAATAAAAGCTAGCATCATTTCTCAAAAAAACATCACAAAATTCAGACTAGTTTTTCTCAATTTTTGCAACTCTTAATGAATTGCTATCTTTGATCACTTACAACGTACAAAATTTAATACAACATCCAACAGCTCTCACTAAACTGGGGAAAAATAATTACGTCGCACCTGATGAAGGAGCTCTTCGCGTTACTTGCTCAATTAATCGCTTGCTTTACCCGCTCATATGTAGATTAAAAAAAGACAGTAAGAAGTTTTTTCCTAGAATAATCATGTGGAGCAAGGTAACAGCCGTCTGTGAAGTGGTTTAGAAGCGCAGATGTTCAGCTGACTCTAGGTCGGAAATTTAAGCCAATCAGTGTGGAGTATAATATGTATAAATTGAATTTAAACAATGTGACATCACTACATGACGTCATGCATTCTTATGCTATATTAGATTACATAATTAACCTTGTTAATGAAATGAAGTTCATACATTTATATTTATTTAACTATGTAAATATTGATGGTAATTAATACCAACCATTGGAGATTTATACCGAGCTACTAATCAATTGGAAAGACTTGAAGAGAATAAAATATTAGAATCATGCTCTAACTTGCGCCGATCGACTAGCGATATTCCAGAAGTTAAGAACCGAATCCTGCGTCCTTAAAAGCAAGACAAGACTGCTCGGATCAGGGTGAAGCCCTGAAAGTTCCGACTGCCTTTTAAGGTCTATGGAGCATTAATAAGATGAAAAGTTTCAAAGTAATAAAAAAATTTAAAAAAATTTTTGAAAAAAATTGAGATTTTATGTAAAAACATCCCCCCACACGTCATATTAAGTACAAATTGATAGATTTTGCGCCTATTAACAAATCAATTATGGCAAATAAGCTTCGTTAAACCAATTTGGAACGATTTCTAAGACGGATTAACTTTCCGCTTACGCGTTAATAGCGCGAATTATATCGCGCATTAATTGTCCCAAATTGGCCAAAATGGCAATCTTTAAACCCCCATAACTTTACGAAAAATGTTCACAGGTGAAATATCTTTTCAAATTTGAGCTCAGGACAACAATACCTTTCGAATGATATCAAAAATTTCCGTCAAAAATGGCTAGTTAAAAAGTCGAAATTTGTCTGAAGAAAAAAACCCACCCCGAGCACAAATATTCCGTTACTTTCGTATCGAAAGTCGGAACAATAAGTCTTAACCGCTCGAGACATATAAATTATGGAAACAAGACATAACAATTGATAGCCAGTAGCGCTAATTAATATTCGAACAGCTTACAACATTATCAATAAACGACGATATAGCTGTCCACAGCCATCCGAAGGGACACTATATCACAAACAAATAAGCCGAAGTATAATAAGCCAACGAAAAGTTACATCATCTGAATAAAATTTGCATGACTTTCCTAACTGTTACATAATTGTTATATAACTGTTACTAAATAATTACACATTTTAAGCTGCGGTTTATAAACAACCGTATAAATTACCTCAGCAGGTAATTCCACATCCTTGGCCTCAGCCACTTTAACTGCCTCCCCCACTATCGCAATCACTTCAGGGTGTGTCTCATCCACTTCGTCCACCGGGTTTCCCCCCACTGCCCCCGTGGTCTCCTCGCCCTCCACTGAACCTGGAAAAAGTAAAAACTAAGGTCTCGTATTTCATATCATTCAGAATAATGATCATGCATGAACTGTCTGATGACATGGACATTTTTACGCACATAAATATGCTTCCGTAGCTGTGTCTATACGAAACAAAGATAACCGGTTGCTAGATAAATAGCATAAAATGTTCGTACCACAACAATTTTAACGAAGAAATTCGATTTAATAAGAAAGAAACAAACTTTACAAAGCTGATTTTTTTTTTTTTCATTTTTAAATACCTTGTAATCTTTTGTCAAACAAGCGATTCTTTTTCATATTTTTTGAACTTGAAGGCTAGGATTAACGTGGTGGGAAATTTCTGAGCTACTTGCACAGCAAACATCTGCCCTTGTCAATCTAAACACTCAAAAATATTGTCATGCACTGAAATCTACAGCTAAAGAGGTAAACTGAAGAATAGATGCCACACTTTTGTCTCCGCAAAACGCAAATGTAAACTTTCAGGATAACTTAATTTTATTTCGAATTTTTTTGGTCGATACTATTTAATTCGCTGACTCAAATTAAATATGCAAGAAATTGTTCTTTCACACCAAAACACGTCAAAATGAGCAGAATAATACTACCGTAACTTGTTGAGAAAAAAAACAATGATTCTTATCGAAGCAAAGGTGACTGTTTAATTTAGGACGAAAAAAAAACTTGAAAAAATTTCATTTGAAAGAAAGCAGAATATTGTTCAATATTATAGAACGTCGGTATGGGGGATTCATTTCAATTATTTGTCGAAAATAACAAACTTAACATCAGACACCTTTTAGGTCAGTCAGAGAGTTCAACGCTTTGCCCTGGTATAAGAAATCTTGTTATTTTCAAGAGCAGTTTTGACGCCGCGTACCGCTGTTCCTCTGTTGCATGCAAAAAAGTGGTAAAAAAGCTGCCACGGTGCATTTTAACTTTTTTGTTGTTGATTTGTGCAATAGTGCAGAGGAATTTTGAAAAGTGCAATTATGCAATACTTAAACATACAAGCGTTAGAATTCAGAGCTAAAGACAAACACAGGAGTAAAACTTCAAATGAAAATAAAGAAATACATGCTAAAAACCGAAATGAAACCAAGCGAGCTGAAAAATTAATTACTGAAACTTTAAATTATGATTTTTTTCGAACTATTCTTTTCTGTTTTTATTTTTAAAAAATTGAACTGATAACTATTCAAAACTATACTGACTGATAGTTCTGACCTCCAAGTTTCTAGTTACATAAATAATCTGATAAAAATGGCAAAACAAAAACTTACCCAAACTAAAATCTACATATTTTCTCTCTATTACGATTTATACATCATCTAGTCGGCTAGTCTACAATATATGGGTGTTGGGCTGTTGGGGGGGGGGGGGGTGATCTTACCAACGGAGTCTGTTTCATTGAGTGCCTCTGATATCTCACCCAACACACCCACTGTACCAGCTGTAGTACCTGTGATGGTCTCCTCTGCAAGGAAATGAGAAGAAAAAATATTCAACCCATTGTCTTGTTTAAAATTTTGGATAGATAATTTTCACGGTTCTCTATTATCATTTTACCAAAATCATGCAAAAAAGACCACACATCCAGATCACATTATTATTTGTAACCAAATTGCTTTGTAATTTTCTGAATCAAATCTTGTGTTAATGCACAATAACTTTAATCAATGAACAATTTACAAATTGTTTCGAATCAATAAAAATCTCACTTAGAATTGTTTTGTAAAACAATGCTGATACATATCTTAGATTGATTTAAAGCTTTGACTTTTAAATTAGAAAAAAGATGACATGAAATGAACCTACAATGAAGATTAAAGACATTCTTGATGACATTGAAAACGCAACACATAACGAAGTAAAAAGTGGAAGGACCAAATGCCATAAAGTTATGCTAGCCAATCAGAATTCAAAAAATTCCGAAAAAAAAACAAGCGTGAAAATCAGTCAGTTTTGTACTGCTTGAAGGACACCGATTGGTCGAAAATTTTATCGCATTTGGTCATTCTGCCATGAGAACAGCCTCAAAAAAACATTGAAAGAGAAAGCTCCTGAAAGCATCCAGAGAAAGAAAGCCAGAAAACCCAAAACACATAACAACTCTTCACGACTCACAACAGAGAAAACGCCAAAAGAGAACACAAAAATTCGTTCAGCCTGTTGAGCGCAAACAGTTCACAGCCAAATACCTTTACAAGATCTGAGTTGCGACTTTCCCATAAAGTCAGCCATGATTGGACCTTTTAGTGATTCGCAAGGTATGTCTTCTGGCCTTTTTTTCGTATGCGGCTGTATTTCTCCAATTTCAGCGAAACTTTTTGAACCGATTTCGTTTAAACTTCTTGAATTAACTATTTCGGAATTTTTATGACAGCGAAGCTCTGCTCCAGGCGTTTTGATTTCCTTTGTTGATTTTTGACCCGCATCGGTACAATTTTTAGAACCAAGACCTTCTGAAATTTCGATTGCAACAGGTTTTTCATTTTTGTCCGTTTTCTCAAGTTGGTCAAGCGACAATTCTTCAACTTCATCTTTGAAAGAAACTCGATTATTTTTTCGAAGCTTTTGTCTACTTTCCGACTTTCCGCATGTTTGCATTCTGTTTTCATCTGAAGAATAATTACTGTAACTCGATTCTGTTTTTCCATCCACTTTTTCCTCTATACGATCCAGGTTCGAGTAAATGGGCTCAGGGTACGAAACTGGATCGTCCAAAATTAGCCGGTCTATTTGGCCGGAATCGACGTTTTGCTCGTTTTGGTAAGTTTGGCGAGTAGGCTTGTGGGGGCGACCAACTGTGTTAGGTCGAACAGTTTCGACTGGAGTTAATATGTTAGAGTTATAACTTTAAAGGGTTGGTTAGTATAGTGCTTACACACAAAAAAAACAATCGATGAAAAAATCAATGAAAACTTCTAAGACTTCCGATTTTGCAATTGGGTTGTTCAACAGATTGAAAATTTTCATATATTTTAGCTTTTCTGTGAAATAACATCCGTCTCATATTGAAAAAAAAAAATCAACAGGGTTAGAAATTTTCAGCCGGGGTCAAATTTTCTCGTCCACTACAGATGTTCATTAGTTGTTCACACTTATTCGAACCTTCTTCAATTTCAGCTTCTTCCTCGCCCTCCTTCTTTTCAGCTCCTTCGTCGCCTTCTCCCTCCTCCCCCTCTTCTTCTGCACGTGAACAAAAACCAACTTAACTCTACAAACTAGTCATGATTAAGAACTACAAATTCAAATCTCGGTACAGTTATTCAAAGAAACTATAGTAGTTCACGATTGTCTATCATGAAGAGGTTCCGATTTGTTGAAATTTAAAATATTTAGAAAAATATTTATTACATCAAGATTTATTCAAAATGTTTTAAACGCTAGTTCCTAGCTCTTAATAATTGATTGCGAACTAAACTTTTTTTGTAAACCAATCTATAGATGATGTCATTGTATATTTGATGATGAACCATGATTCTTTCATTTCTTGGATGTTTATGAGATAGAGCATTGTCTAATTTTTAAAAAATATATATAAAATTCCGTCTCTGTGAACTTATCAAAAACAAAACACAGCCACTATCGAACCTTTTCCCTCTTCGTTCGTCTCTTCCTCCCCTCCTTCTTCGTTACTCGCATTAGCCGCTGCCATCTCTTCTTCAGCTAAACATCATCATACTATAAATTTATTTCCAAAATCCAACTTGATAGTCAATTAAAAACAAAAAACCATGTGCTCGTAGAAGTTAATAAATACCACATTTCTAACTTTGTGTCACGGAAACTAAAATGGGCAATATTATAGGCTGTTGGATAATCCGCAAAAAGTAAACAAAATCAACAGACATCATTAGAATCCACCGTTTCAATAGATCCAGCATTTAGCATTAGATTCCGCAAATGATCTAAGCAAATTCAATTAGTCCTTGTTTGTTATAGGTTTAAATAATTTTATGGAAGAAAAACTGACAGTTTTAGAACCAAAAGATTTGATTGAATGAAAAAAAAGCTGGGGCTGAACTTTGTTCACGAAAAATCTACATAAAGTAATTCATCGGTATACCCATTGAAGTGTTCAAACAAGTAAATTGACATCCGAAGTAAATGCAGCATTAGTTCTGGAAGCCAAATCCTTTATATGAATGAATTAAGAAGAAGAAGAAGAATTAATTTCACTTAACAAAATCAGATACACTATTACATTAAACAAAAAGAATATTTTTTATCACATAATAAATAAATCAATAGTTTACCCAGGATTGTTAAGTGAGGATACGCAAAGGGTTTTCTTCAAACCCACTAGGAGCGTACCCCACAGATTACACAAAAGAAAAGCACATCATTGAGTTATGAATAAGTGATAAATATAATATTTATGAAACCAAATAGCAAAAAGAAAAAATTACAAGTTTTTTAGAAATTAATTAACGCCTCATCCACCTCGCGAAAAAAAAGCCCTTAAATTCTCCAGAAATTTGGGCAGAGTAACGCCCTCTTTTTGACCATTTTTCAAAATTTCTTGAAATATGACTATGTCCTTTAGGTGCAAAGCAGAACAACCCAAAACTGTATACCCATACTCAGACTTGAATAGTATTAAACTATGTTGCCCGGAGACAACGCCTGGTCTTCTGAAAGAATACAGTTCGAGCCGCCCCACCCCGCACCTGAACACAGTCATATTTATAATCATAAAGCAAAAATATACCTAACAAGTTCGTAATTTTCATGTATAAACGTATCTCTTAGCATATGTGCCAAATTATTTAGTTCCCCTTTTTTTAAGTTTAAAACATTTTCCGGGAGCAAGTTATTATCTCTAAATATCTTCAACAGTTTGCATCCTCTAAACCATATCGATTGTCTTTTCGTTTTTGTCTTACAGCAAGGAACTTCAAATTGAATACCTATAGATTTTCTGGTAAAATAAGCCGATTTTGTTTTCAGAGTAAAAAAATCGTTAAGAAATGCGGTTGTATTCAACTTGTTTATTGATCTTAAGCAAAATTTGAGAAGATCGTACACATACAGCTCATGAACTGTTAAAATTTTGTGTTCTCTAAACCTTTCCCTAATACTATCAAATTTCCTTACTTTGTAAATCATTCGAATTATTTTTTTCTGCAAAAGGAAAATTGGATTGAGATTCGAGAAGCTCGTTCCCCCATATACCAGTAATCCATATTGTATAATGGGTTTGATGTTGTAACAATAATATTTTATTAGCACATCTATCGGTACAAATTTTCTCATTTGAGCAATAACTCCACAATGCCTTCCTAGTTTCGCTTTTACTTTTTCAACGTGCGTACAAAATGACAGTTTTGAATCCACAAAAACACCTAGATAATTGCAATACGCCTTAGAAGTAACCATATAATTGTTAATGCACAACTGAAGACTGGAAGCACTTACTTTATTTTGGAAACTTAGTAATATTGATTTATCTCCATTAAGTGTTAGCTTATTTCTATTTAGCCAGTAACATATATTTTGTATGTCGTTGGTGAAGACCTCGAAAGATTCGTTTTCGCAAGTGACATTGGTATCATCTGCAAATAGGTAAACGGTTGTGTCTTTTACGCAATTGGGCATATCATTAATATATATTAAAAACAATAACGGACCGATCACGGAACCTTGCGGAACTCCATGCGAAACATTCTTCCAATCAGAGTAAACGGAGTTTGTGAACACACATTGCCTACGATTGTAGAGATAATTTCGAAACCAATCATTACACAATCCTCTTATTCCGTAGTTTTCTAATTTTTGTAAAAGTAGTTCATGATCCAATGTATCAAAGGCTTTCTTAAGATCTAGGAACATACTGAATTTCATTGACTTACCACCGTACCTAAGTTTTTCTGTTAACTCAACTAATGCATCGATAGTATTGTATTTCTGTCTAAATCCAAATTGTTTTTCATATAAAAGGTTGAACTTGTTCAAATAGTTGTATAGGCGATTATGCATTAATTTTTCAAAGATTTTACTGCAACAATTCAGTAAGGAAATGGGCCTGTAGTTATTTTCATCTGTTTTACTACCTTCTTTATAGAAGGGCTGGATTTTGGCGCTCTTGAGTTGTTCGGGATATTGGCCGGATTCGAATGAGAGGTTTATCAAATAAGTTAAATATGGCGCAATTACATGAGAAACTTTCTTAATGATAATATTGCTTATTTCATCTACTCCCGTAGATTGTTTCGCTTTTAGATTCTCTATTATTTCCAGGACTTCGAACATTGTTACTTTGTGTAAGAACATTGACTGTGGTGCATTATATTTTGAATAAGTCTCATGAGACTCTCTGCTATCACTTGGTAATGATGCCAGAAGTTTTGACGCAATGTAAGCGAAGTGATCATTCAAGTGGTTGGCGATCTCCTGATTATTACCTATTTCTAAATCTCCATCTTTAAGAAGAGGAACGTTTCCACTCCTTGAACATTTTCTTAATATTTCATTTAATATTTTAAAAACCTGTCTCGAGTCTCCAATGCAATTATTGAACCTATTGTGATAGTAATTTCTTTTGCTTAGCTTAACTAATTTTTCTACTTTACTCCTCTCGGCGAGGAATTTTTCGCGCTTGGCCTTATTTGTTTTGTTACATTTCCATTCCTTATACATTCTGTTCCTGGAACTTATTGCCTTTTTTATTTCTTTGCTGACCCACCCTGCCGAAGAGCAATCTTTTGCAGTGCATATGCGTACAGGTGCATATTCATCAATCGTTTTGTTAAAGCAATTTTGGAAAGATTCGTACGAGGAATTGATATTTTGATCAACTAAAAGTTGTGCTCCTTCTAGTTTTACTTTAAGGGAATTTTGGAAACTAAGGATTTTAACTTCATCGTTAAGGAATTTTAAATCCCGAAATATTTTCGTTGTATCCTGTTTACGAGCTATTCTGAAATTTAGCAAAATTGGGCAATGATCGGTAAACGCGTGCTCTTCCAAAATTTTTACTTCATATTCCGGAATATTTTTTACAAAGAAATGGTCGATACACGTGTTTGATTCAGCTGTTATTCGTGTTGGGGTATCACTTGTGAGAATGAAGCCATTTGCTGCTATAGTATTTAGATAGTTATTTACAAGGTTACTTTGTTGTAAGATATTAATATTAAAATCACCGCCAAAAATTATAGGGCCATTGTGGTTTGACAGTTCTTCAAGAAACTCATCTAATTTTTTGATGAAAAATCCTTTATCGGAACGTGGCTTTAAATAGGTAACAACCAAAATGATTTTTACATTCGCATATTTCACTAATATTGCCTTAGTTTCTGGTAAGCTACATTTTATCTCTTGGATGTAACTAATGTCATCTCTAATTTGGATCATCGACCCACCACCTCTATTCATTTGTCTATTACAAGCAAAGGACGTGTAATTTTTCATTGTAAAAAGCTCTTTGTTATCTTCCTCACTTAGCCATGTTTCTGTAGTAAAAATGACTTTTGGAGACTCGAGACTTTTAACTAGTGCTTCCAGTTCTTCACTATGTTTTTTAATCGATCTAGTATTACACAACAAGACAGTAAAATTAGTAATTACATCGCAGTTGGAGTTTTCAGGTTCCACTGGAGCCAGACTCTTCCTTAAAAATATCACTTTTATTTACAAAGCAATTCATTAAATCTTTTACAGTATATCCCAACTGCGCCACTCCTTCATAAAGGCTAGTTATTTTTCCAACTCTTTCGCTGTTCTTCCACTGATAGAGCAGATTCCCGTCCCTGGTCCAAACTCCATTAATACGGTTATCCTGTTTCAAGAATTTCATAAAATTAACCCTTGCACTAGTCAGATCTTCAAACACGTGAATTTGGGCACTCTGTTCATTGTCTTTGAGTGTCTTCTTTTTTCGCAGAATATTTATTTTCGCCACCCTTCTCGAGAAACGTACAATAATTGGTCGGTTTGTGTTGTTTGTCCGAGTTGGCAACCGATGTGCTATTGAAATATCAGCAGGAGTAACATTTGCCCCAATGTTTGTTGCCAATTGGATAACATTGTTGATGGTCTTGTCATAATTTTCAAAAATGCTGTTACCATTCGAATCTCTTTGTACTTGCTCTGGAAATCCCAATATCTTCAAATTATCTCGCCTATTGTAATTCTCTAGCTGTTCGTCTTCGCATATGGCTTTCACGAGAGTAACCGTTTCACTATTTTTTAGTTCTTTTCGTACTTTCCCAAGAATTTCATTTTTTGTTGCAGTCAGAAGCTCATTAATCACTTGTCGAATTGTCCCTTTTAGATCCTCAGTCAACATTTTTACAATATCTGGAATTTTGTTTTCAATTGCCTTTTCAATGGTTGCTTCTAGTTTTTCTAATACGGGTTCTTCGTCTGGTGGGCTGAGAGCAGCACATGTCCTTTTGTTGTCGGGCTTAGCAATTGGCGTTTGGTCTTGGAATCTAAGAGTGGGTGGATTAGTCGCGGTTTCATCATGTGATTCCATTTTCACTTCTCTGAAACTATTTAATAAGTTTATCACAACAATTAGGAAAATTCAAAGGGTAAACCCAAGGGCGGATCAAGGGTTTTTTCGAGGGGCAGGGGCGGATTTCAAAAAAGTTTTAAAAACTTTGTCGACCGCTTTTTTTTAGGTCGACTAAATGGGTTTTCCGAGCGCTCTCAGATCGTTATAAAAACCCAATTTCGACAGAAATTGTTGCGCCGCAAGAAAAATTTTGAAAAGGGGGCCAGAAATGCCGTGTTTGGGCACTTTTTGGAAAAATTTGACCAAGAAAATTGCATTTTTCGGCGCGAGCTCCCCTTCAAAATTAGTATAGAAAAGTTTTTAATATAGAAAGGCGCATTTAGAAAAGTTTTCAGGGTTCGTCGGCCTAAAATGGATGTCATAAATATATACAAAAAGGGGGACCCTTTGGTTGGTGAGAGGTCGAATCCCTGCATATTGAAGATTCATATTGGATTCCATGGTAATCGTCATCTATGGTAAGCTCTAGTTTTTAAGCTCGATTGGAGACTCGTATTGGAGTTTTTAGTTCATAGGACAAAACAAACTAGGTAACGGCAGAGAAAATTGAGTTTTGTCGGGAATTTTAATTTTGAAATGTTCATCTGGACTTATTACTAAAAAATAAACTTCAAAAAGTAAACTTCGACAACAAAAAATTGCGTGAATAAAAAAGGCTAGCCAAAAGCAAAAAAATGCACAAATAACAGAAAGAACCAATTTTCTTTACTCAAACATAGCCAGCGCATAAACAAAAAAACAGAGGCATCAAAATAAATTTCAAAAATTACCTTAGCAAACAAGAGTGCCTGCATCAGAGCAAAACCTGGATGTTCTGACTGCCTTTTACCTTCATGAAACAGATTGTGCCTTTGAAAAAATTGGTAATATTTTTAAAAGAACAGAACATGCGCTATGTAAAAACAAATTTACCAGGAATATTTAAAAAAAATTATGACTGAATAGCTTGCCTCGATTCAATTTGGAATGATTACTAAGCCGCATTATTTTGCTGTTTCGGGTTATAATGAACGAAACACACTGCGCAAAAATTTTGCCAGATTAACAATTTTGATTCCCCCCAATAATTGTAAGAAAAGATGATCATAAGTGGAAAAACTTTTGATATCTGAGCTCACGGCATTGACACGTTTCAAATAATATAAAAAATATAGCCAACAGACAATGAACTTTTGAACTTCAACAAAAAAAACTAGCCCTCAAGCTCTTCGAATTTCACGAAACATTTTTTTCTTACACTTTTCTGTTCAAAAAAACGCAATTTGAGAAAACGGGATCAATAGGCAAATTTTTTTCATTGCGCTGGGAAATCTGAAAATCCATTTCCGAAAATAGTAACTAATCACTTTATTTTGTGACTTTCACACTTTTGCTGTTCGACTGTGGAGTTTGCCTTCCTTTTAACAAAGAAGTTGAACTGAACTTGAAAAGTAATTAAACATCAAAACACTAAAAACAATTTTAGCGTGAACAAATTTTAGGACATTTTTCTGAAAAACAAACTGAAAAAGCCATCACGGCCTATTTAAGAGTCTTCACTGAGTTCAAGGACTCTAAAAAACAATCCGTCAAATATTGTTAATTAAAAAGTCGAAATTGGTCTGAATAAAAACCATCCCATGCTTAACATTCACATGACATTGACTTATTGCAAATTGTATGCAGAAATTACTGCGCTTCGCAAAAACTAGCCAGAACACGGCAAAAAGCAGCTCTATAAAGGGCGATAAAAAAAGTAGATAAGAGCCTCGATAAATAAAAATTCCGCAACGTCCAGGAATCGTGCTGCGACCTAGACACGCTACAGATCGTGATTATGGCAATAGTGCAATCAAATAAGTGAAAACCATTAATGAACATTTTTATTTGGGAACTACGTTAAAAAGACGTTCGTACCAATACACTAACGCTTACAAGCTAACTAGTGAAAAAATATAGATTTTAAAAAGTAGATTTTACTTGAAAAATGTTTTGAAAAAATTATTAAAAAATTTTTTGCAGATTTTTTTTTCTTCCCAAGATTGCGCTAAAAAACTCGAAAACCTGCCTTCACTTCAGTATAACCAAATTTTCACGGCCTAAATAAGCTATTATGAGAGTGCACGGTCACCTTATTAGCTCGAAAGTAGACTAAAATCAAAATTTTAAACCCGTTTTTCTCGACACTGAAAAAAATTTCAGAAATTTCTAAAATCGTTCGAATCACGACAGAAAGGGCGTTAGTATGATGTTTCACTCGACCCATTCCGGCGATTATTTGTGGTACCTGATTTTGCCAGGAAAACAAAGAAAAAAAACTAAAACACCCGAATACAAAGTTCCCCCCATTTTCAATGGTCTGAACTATAAATTTGAGTCTTAACTTTTTAAATCATATATTGTACTGATACGGAAGTGTGCAATTCACAAAATTTCAAAAATTGGACTTTTCCTCAATCCACAAACTTTTCTTCATAAAACATGGCAAAAACCTCTTATGCAAGGAAATTTAGAAAAAACTCTTCGTAATAATACACTACGCTTGGTTTGTGTAATCAAGACTCGCTCCAAATGTTTTCATTAACCTTTGACGTCTATGAAGTAGTTTTTGGTTTAAAAACCTGATAGAAATTTGAAACAAAGCAGAATTCTGAAAATTAACAACTCGAGACACAGCCAGCAGACAGTCCGAAAAGAGTGTATGAAAGCAAAGAAACGGAAATTTTTTTTGAAAACTTGTTTTCTGAAGAAAAAAATATATGGCCATTGTTCCGTTGAAAAAACAACATCGATTTTGAACCTGTAACACATTCACATTTTTTGCCCCATAAGATTGAACTGAAAAAAAACAACATTTCAAAATTCAAAAACGAGATATGGCCTTGAGGATCTAGTAATCTCAGGAGTACTTCAAGACTGACACTTTTTTGATAAAATTAACCCAATTTGAGAAAACTTGAACAATAGGAAAATTTTCATTTCGCTGAGAAAAATGAAAAAAAAATCCACATTCGAAACTAGATGTCAATGACATTTTTTGTGAGCTTTAATTTTTTTTCTGAAAAACAAACTGAAAAAGCCATCACGACCTATTTAATAGTCTTCACTACGTTCAAGGGCTCTTAAAAATAATCCGTAAAATATTGTTAATTAAAAAGTCGAAATTGGTCTGAATAAAAACGATCCCATCCTTAACATTCACATGACATTGACTTATTGCAAATTGTATGCAGAAATTACTGCGCTTCGCAAAAACTAGCCAGAACACGGCAAAAAGCAGCTCTATAAAGGGCGATAAAAAAAGTAGATAAGAGCCTCGATAAGTAAAAATTCCGCAACGTCCAGGAATCGTGCTGCGACCTTGACACGCTACAGATCGTGATTATGGCAATAGTGCAATCAAATAAGTGAAAACTATTAATGAACACTTTTATTTGCGAATTGAGTTAAAAAGACGTTCGTACCAATACACTAACGGTTACAAGCTAACTAGTGAAAAAAAAACTAAAACACCCGAGTACAAAGTTCCTCCCCATTTTCAATGGTCTGAACTATAAATTTGAGATATAGCAAAAAAAAAAGATTTTTTCAAGTGAATATTTTTAAATTTCACCAATTTTCAATTTCCGAAAACAAAAAGCGAGCTTCAGAAAAATGAAGCCTTATACCACCAAATTATATTATCGAGCAAGACAAAATCAAAAAAAATGAACAAAAAATGACACGAATTAGAAAAGAAAGCACTGCGTTCATCATCACTTAAAGATTACCTCCACAAAAACTACGACTACATAAAACTCGACACTAGTTTTTAAGCGTTTGCCTGAATTTTGTTAAAGCCTTGAATGTTTTTAAGGCCTCGGTTTAAATTGCCTTGAATAACTCACACCTTTTTCAGTTTACAGATCATTACGAAAAAATACGAGATGAGAAGGTTGGACAGCAACTAATTAGAGCGACATAATTACCTTTGGCGGCTAGCATGGCAGCCTCCACTTGCTGCTTGACCTGATTGATGGCCTGTTCTGTGGCCTCCATCTTCGCATCCTCCACCATCTTCTGCTTCGCCTCCACAAACTTACTCCTCATCAATTTGTTCACGTCCAACACCTGAAACAATTTCATCATACAGATTTTGTTCAAACATGAGACAAAAGATAACATTTCAACGATACAAACTAGTGCTCATTTCTTCAAAATTCAAAATGAAGAAACTTGTTTTTATAAAAAAAATAAAACTTTCGGTAAATTCTATTACTACTACTTTTAAGGTAATTGGACAAACTTACCATCCGTTTTTTTAATGAGGATTCAATTCTTTTTAATAGACCATAGGTATAATGGGTACAAAATCCCAATGAACTAATTACAACTAACATAAGCTCCGTATTTTTTGGCCAGCATGTAGCTCAGAGTGGTCTTGCCACTCAAGGGCGGACCCACCACTGAGAAGCGACAGGGTGGACGGGGCTGAGGGGGAAGAAGGAATTGGCGGGGGTTCTTCAGGAACTTCTTCATCGCCTCCTCGGATGAAAGGAAAAACATCTTGTCCAGGAAGCTGAAATGAAGAAGACTAATTTTGAATGACAATTTCGCAAAATTAATGACAGAAAATATAGGACTACAAAAAATGAGGCAATTCGTTACTAGGTACCCTGGGGGGGATAGTTAAAGAGATCTAAAAAATATGCAAGAAGTCATAATATTGCGACCACATATGATTGACGGGATACCAAAAGAACTAATTATTAAACAATTGTCCCATCATTTTATGAAAATCTGAAAAACGCTAAAATAATCATTGCAAAACTATTTCCTGAAGATTTTAAGGCGCATAAATTTAAGCTAGGGACCTATCTATATTTCAGGAAACCAGCTACCATAACTATCAATATTGTACCCAATAATGCAATAACTTTTTTCATACAATAACTTTTTTCATACAATAACTTTTTTCATACAATAACTATCAATATTGTACCCAATAATGTAATAACTTTTTTCATACAACAACTTTTTTCTTGCAATAGCTATCAATATTGTACCAAATATTGTAATAACTTTTATTCATACAATAATTAAGCAAGCAAGAATTCAGCAAGTTGATCTATTTATTTTGAACAAGTACTCATTATTTTTGTGAAGAAATGGACTACTTACGATACTCCGAAGTCTGGTTTTCCCCACTGGATGTTGCCCTCCCTCAGAGCCACTGGACAGAAGCGACCCCATCTAGATCGACGCCACCTACAGAAAAAAAATACACAGTTGATTCAATTACACTCCGATTTCTTTCGACTGATGCAACCGATTTTGAGTCTTTTGGCCATCTTTGAATATCAATTTTGAGACAAGGAGTATCACTTTCTCACATCTGCTCCACAACCGCTTGTAATGTACTTACACTAGCCACCAAAACAAAACAGCAAATGTTCCAGCAAAAAAAAACTATTTGAATGTTCTGGATTTCAATCTCAGACCTGATGATTAGGAGCGTCACTCACGTCCTCGCATCTGCGACACAGACATTTTGAATTAAGCTAGTGGCCCAGCTAACGCTGAATGTATTTGTTTTAATTTTTTAAATCATATATTGTAGTGATACGGAAATGTGTAATTTACAAAACTTCAAAAAATGGACTTTACTCAATACCCTAGTAACTTCACTGCTTAAGTAGGAGATAAGCTGCTTATTTAAGGAAAAAACCCTTACTCGCTCTTTCAATTGAATTATTTTTCTCAGATTTGATTGAATAGTTTCCGAAAAAAGTGAAAAAGATTCCAAAAAACAACCAATAAACCAAAAATTTGACTTTTCCTAAATCCACAAACTTTTCTTATATAAACATGGCAAAAGCCTATTATGCAAGGAAGATTGGACAAAAAATTCTTCCTAATAAAACACTACGCTTGGTTTGTGCAACCATGACTCGCCCCGAACGTTTTCATTAACCCTTAGCGTCTATGAAGTAGTTTTTGGTTTAAAAAACTGATGGAACTTTGAAATAAAGAAGAATTCTGGAAATTAACATCTTGAAACACAGCCCGCAGACAGTCCGAAAAGAGTCTACGAACGCAAAGAAACGGAATATTTTTTTATACTTGTTAGCTGAAGAAAAAAATATATGGCCATTATTCCGCTGAGATATTCGAAAAATATCATCGATTTTGAACCTGTAACACGTTCACATTTTTTGCCCCATCAGACTGAATTAAAAAAAAATCATTTCAAACTTCAAAAACACATAAGCCTTTGAAGCTCTAAGATTTTCAGGAGTACTTCAAGACTGACACTTTTTTGATAAATTTAACCCAGTTTGAGAAAACTTAATCAATAGGAAAACTTTCATTCCGCTGAGAAAATGAAAACTAAAATCCACATTCGAAACTAGAAGTCGATGACGTTTTTTGTGAGCTTTAATTTTTTTTGCCAGATAGTAATGAAGTTTTCTTACCTTTCGGGAAACAGAAATAATTTCAAATCAGAAAAAAAAATCAAAAAACACTGAGAAAAATCAAATTTGAGCGGGAGCAAAAATCAAAATTTTTTGGAAAAAAAACATCATCACGACATACATAAGAGTCTTCAATACGTTCACTTTTAAACTACGCTTCGCTCGAGAAAACAAGCCGTTGCAGCAGCCATCTTCAGTATACAAATTAAAAAGTTTATTCGAATTTTTTCCAAAAAAATTCAAAACAACTAACAATTAAAAATAACAAAACTGCTCGTATTGTTTCGACTGCATTTTAATTTCTATGGAGTAGTTTCAATCAAAATCAATGATAAATTGAAAAAAAAACGAACAATTTCAGCTTTTTTGGAATTTTTTGTTTGAAAGTCATCCCCTCACACGCTTTATAAAGTACAAAGTGATATATTTTTGCAAAAAGCAAAAAAGTGAACGGACCGAGATGACATGCTTCAATCCAACTTGGAACAATTTCTAAGACAGAATAAATCCTAGCTAACGCGTTAATAAAATAAAATATATCGTGCGTTAATTGTCCCAAATTGGCAATCTTTAAACCCCCATAATTTTACGAAAAAATTATCACAAGTGAAATACCTTTTTGAATTTGAGCGCAGGACAGCAATACCTTTCGAATGATATAGAAAAATTTGTAAAAAATTGCAAGATAAAAAGTCGAAGCCGTCAGGAGAAAAAAAAACCCCGCAAGGAAAAATATTCAGTCATGTTCTCCGAAAATAGTCGGAACAATAATAACAATACTGTTTTCAGCCTTTCAATTAAAAAATAGTGTCTCTGAGAAATGAAAAACTGCAACAAAAAAGCATTATTATGGGGTGAATTATACAAAACCCTGAGAAAGTTCGATTTTATGTAGAGGGTGGAATCCCTCAAACGCGAAGGACCGAATGCGCGAAAATAAAAATCAGCTAATCAGATTTCAGTAATCTAAAAGTTGGAAAGAAAGCGTGATAATCTAAAAGAAAGTAAACATTTCCAGGGACTTAATATTGATATTGGCCGAATATAAAAACGGTAGAAAAATGCAAAATTTTCAAATTGTCACTGACCGCCGCCGAAGTGGAACAAATTTAACATTTGAAGGGTTTCGTTATGAAAGAAGCAAAATATTGCTTCATTTAATTCAATTTAATTGAATGGCAATAAATTTTTCTTCAAAATTGACTCTCGGCTAATTTTTTTGGGTCCTTCGCCCACGATTTTTTTGCCCATTCGGTCCTTCGCGCGTGGGATTAGCCCCCTATGTAGAACTATGAATGGAAAAACATGTATATACTTTCAAATGCAAGCAAAGTACCTCCATCTGGGCCCTGGATGATTGACAGGTGCCATCTGTCGGAACAGTTCGTCAGAGTCCATTTCCTCAGGTAGTTCCTCCTCCTCCGATCCATGCAGTCTCATAGGCACGATGGCAGGTCGGAACGACAGCATCGTCAGCTTCAGCATGATTTGCTTAAAGAAAAAAGAAAAGATGTTAGGCAGCGTTGTTTTGTTTCCAGTTTTGGAAAAAGTAAGGAAAAAAATGGATCTGAAATTTCGAAAAAAAAAGGACCATGGTTTAGAAAAAAGCGTTAAAATATTGTTGTTTGCATTATTATATCATCAATGGAGCTTGTAAGGAACATTTTAACCACGAGTTCGTTTTTAGTTATTTCTCACCCTGAAAACTGTCTTTTCATTAAGAATGCCATTGATCTCGATCAGATTCTGAGGCTCGTGATCGGACATGAGATCTTCAATCGGAGTGAGCAGTTCGTCTTTGAACTTAGTAATACTGGCAGAGACATTCTCTGGAAAATCTTCTGGTCGAGTGACCAGTCTCTGGACCACTTCTTCTTCAAGATCCCCAGAGTCTTCGTCAAAGGCAGTGTACTGAAATAGGAGTACACATCATAGAAACTTTTCGTCAAAATTAAATTTTTACAGGGTTGAATGATTTGAAGTATTCGGGTAAAAAGCGTAACTAATCGGTTTTGGAAACAAAAGTATGACAAAAGTTGAATCTAAGAGTAAGCTCCGTCCTTGGTTATCTTATAAGAATTATCAAACACATTTGTTTACAGTAAACTTGATCTAAGTCTTAAAACATAACGTCTTTGTAAACACTTCCTTCTAAAATAAGAAAAATTTAAGGAGCAAGTCATAATGCAAAAAAAACTGGATTCTGGCTGGCTGAAAAAGATTTCCTTTAATCAACAGATGAATCCTTCCTTTAGTTTGATTTTTAGCGGGATGATAGTTCACTCGGTTCAACACAATTCTTCATTGGCTGTAATAGCCGAATGTTGCAATGTTCAAAGTTAAGTGTTTTTTTTTCAGTATTTTTCACGCAATAAAATCATTTAAAAAGTACAAGAACTTTTTGAGCAATAAGGCAATTCAAATTCTTCCTGAGTGCTAGAAAAAAAATTAAAATTGCATGACAAATTTTGCGCAAGACTCAGATTCGATCCCCTTCTTTTTGTCTGGCAACTATTATTTATTAACTGACAGATGTTTACCTCATCTTCCTCATCAACAGGTCCCTGCTCTTCCTCTTCCTCTTCGTTTCCTTCCTCTTCTTCTGCTCCTTCGTCTGCCTCTTCCAGGGAGTCCTTCTTCTTCCCGTCTCCCTTCTCAGGCGCATATTTGTCCTAATAGATAAACAAGGATAGCCGGTTGCTATGCAAGTACTGCAGAATAATCCAACCCGTAAAAAAATCGAGAGGAGGCTGAATTAATTAATGAGCGCTAAAAACTAAAAACCAGTCAAAAATTGATAAATTAATGAAAAGACCCAAAAAGAATTAGACTGGAAGTTAAGAATGATAAATTTTTAGTTTTTTAACCAATATTTTCTCGGAACTGAGACGATTTTTCAACTTTTTTCAGAATCTAAGTAACGGCCAAAAAGACTTCCATATGAAACGCCACTTGCCCCCTCCCCCCAGTACAATTTTTCTTTGAGGTAGTCAAAATCGGCCTGAAAAAAAAATAGGCCTTTTTTGTGCTGATTATGCATTGGACAAAAACAAATTCACCTTTGGGTAAGATATGTTGGTCATGGGGTCGACTTTGATGCCACTCCTGCGACTGACCAGATCCATGTCTGGAATGCGCAGATTGATGATCACATCTGGCTTCAGCGTCAAGTTCTTCAACATGCTCATCTGTTCCCCAAATGACATGTACTCTTCGCTCAGACAGGGAAATCCATCCAGGATGTAACCTAAACAAAGCTAGGATATATTGGTAATCTCTAGCTAAGAAAACACGGTTGAATTATTTCAATCGAACTGACATATCTATCTTTTAACACCATTAGGGTTATCTACTCGACAATGTTCAGTCAAGGTCATAAGTATAATGCAAAAATGGATCTAGCTGATATTTTGGCATAAGCTACGAGTAAGCATACATGGAACATAAATATAGTATACTTCAATCCTTTTTTGCCACAGACAAATACTTGCGGTAAAACAGATACGGTTATTCGTATAAAAAGAGATGAGTTGCATTGGTAAAAGACAATCATGCAATTTAAACATTTGCTTCGCTTTGGAGACCTCCGCAAGAATTGGTTTCATACATCAGACGCAGGACGGTTCGAAATATCGTCTTGGTTTCGTGAATTATAGCATTGAATATGTCAGTTGCTTATTGTTTGGTGTGCACAGGCAAGCTTCTATTTAGATAAAAATCATGGACTAAAATGATTGAAAAAACTGGAAGGTGACCCTCACGTAGCACATTTTTCGCCCTAAAAAACTTAAAAATGACAAATTTTTGGTCCTAATTATAAAAAAACACAAATATGAACATTCAAGTGTTTTCAATTAAAATGAATAGACTTTTATGTTTTAAATAACTTTTTCGGATTTCTTAAAGGTCGTTCAGATTATCTTATTTCTACTCTTTTTCAATATCACCTATCAAAGTCAAAGCCACAAACCATAGTGTTCGCATTCTGGTGATTTGAGACGCTCTTCAATTATTTGAATAACCAACTCGTCATTGACCACTTCGCCTCTCTGCAGAATTTGTTGAGCCTGAAATAATTCCAAAACTTTTCTTAAAAATACTATTTCACAGAATAACAATCTGACACGGCAATAGCAAAAAATGGAAACTAAGAACACAACTTTCATGCCAAAACTTAGTAAAACGGCTTTAAACGGCTCTAGTAAACACACCTTAACTCCAAGAGTTGAGTTTTGTTGGATGGCTTGCTCCAAGCAGTCTGTAGGAGTAATAAGCTGGCATCTCCAAAAATTGGCTAACTTCCGTGCCACTGATGTCTTACCAGACCCAGGTTTTCCGAGTACCAAAAAGCAGGTTGGCTTTGCAAGCAGTACTTTGAGGTCCGCCTGAAACATTTCCAGCCGTAAAATTACAAAATAATGGTCCTCCGATCTTCCTGTAAGGTCATAAGTGAAAAGTTCTTAACATAAAATATGTAAGACAGAAGCAAACTGGAGTTTCACACTTTTGCGGTACATTACAAACAAACTAGCCGACAAAAACAGAGACAAAAGCCCCTCAACAGAAAAATAACATCAGAAAATTCGAAAAAACTAGATCTATTAAAATGTTGATAGGTTTGTCAAGAAAACAGAATGTCAAAAAAGCATCGGAAGAAAACCATTCGAAACTTATTCATAAACACAAAGGCGAAGCTGAACTTTGCATGACCAAGCGAGAAAACGGTAGAAAGTAGTCCTGAAAGGGTTAAGAAGTGAAAAAAAGAGGTAAAGTAAAAGTAATAAAAATTTTGACATCTGCCGGAATCGAACCCTTAGACTTCGAGATTAAGAGTCTCACGTTCTAGCGTCTGTCCCATGGGCGCTTGATAAGCATCAAACACCACCCACCAATAAACTAGATACAGAATTATAATGCTTATGTAACAAAAAAAAACAGATATAATGCTAATGCAGCAAAATAACCCAATTATAATGCTATTGCTGCAAAAGTGCTATCAAATAAGCACAATTATTTGCGACGTGGGTTAAAAGTGAACTTCGCAGTATGACAAAACGAACGCTCTGCTTGTGTAAAAAAGACTTATAATAAATTATGTTTTACCCCTCAAAAAATCCCATTCCCCCTCATAACAAACAAAAAAAATAATTCATCAAACGAGGCAACATTAGACTACTAAGTCAATATAATAAGGGTGGAACCTATAAAGCCAAAAAAAAAACTAAAAATAAACAAAAAAAAAAATGAAAGTTTAACAAGGATAGACGGTTACTAAAATACAAGAAAGGTTTTTTCTACAATTTAAAAACCGTCGACAGTCAAAATAAATCAGCAATTATTTGAAAAACAGTTTTTGCCGAACAAAAACTAGAAAAACAAAAAAAAATGTTAAAAAAAATTGCCGAATTCTGCGTAGAAAAAGAAAAAAAAGAAAAAACGAAAGCACACCCGAATACAAAGTTCTTCTCCATTTTCAATAGTCGGAACAATAAATCGAGTCGGTAAATTTACAACCAGCAAAAAAATTCGAAAGGTAACAAAGTAAACCAACTAGGTCATCATCGAAAGGGTCTATGGTCTCGAATTCTTTTTCTGTTTGTTCGGTTCCAAATTTTGTTTTCGTGCTTAGGCGAACATATGCTTTGTCAATATCCTCAGTATCGTCCGTGTCACTAAATTCAAACTCAGAGCTGCTTTCTAACAGTTCAGGTTCAGCCTCTATTGCATTCGTTTCATTGTCCATTTCGGCTTCATCTTCGTTTTCTGGATCCTCGACCAAATCTTCCTCTCTTTCATTAAGTTCATGGTCTTCGCTACTTTCCATTCTAATATTTGAAAAAAAATTAAGTAAGAAATTGCCAACAATTTGAAATTGAGAAGGTTTTTTTTTTGGTGATCCTGAGATAGATAGGACGAGATTACAGTAGGACGATAACCAGAACTTTTGGTATCATTCAGGATATCGAACTTTCATTAGACAACAAAAAATTGCCTATTTTTTTCTTAGGGGGATGTGAAAACAACTCTGAGTCCAAGATAATTGCTCGCCTTTGCTTTCCTCAAAAACTGCGCCTACTTGTTTTTTAAGACCAATCAAAGGACAAAATTTAATCTGCAGGTTCAAGCAATTCCATCCAGCAAAGGCGAGGAATTATATTGGACTCAGGGTTCTTTTCAGTTCCCCTTGATCAAAAAAATCGACAGTTTTTTGTTGTCTAATGAAAGTTTGATATCCTGACTGATACTAAAAATACTCATTTTTATTTTTTGTAGTTCCGAGTCGCATTCATTAAGGCCCTTTTAATTGTTGTTCGGGCTGCAATTGAAAAATTTCAAAAAAGTAATTGTAGTGTCGAGAAAACTGGCTTTAAATTTTTGGTTTTTTAATCCTCTGATTTGGATCAAGGAGAAGTGTATCGGAAGATAGTAAGGTCGAATGAACTCTCCAAAAGAACACTTTCAAATGCGTTCTATCGACATTGAGACATGCCTTTTCTAAGTAAATCAGAATGCCAGAAACTACCATGGTAACTGAATTTACAACACAATTCCTTCATCATTTCACCCAGTCAAAAAAGCATTGGAATTTTATAGATACAGGAAAAGTAAATTTTAATTTGAAGGAAAGTAAAAAGTTAAGATTGAAGAGATTCAGATGTTTGGGAGCTAATCCAACCAGATAAAAAAAATATAACCTGCCAGCAAAGATGAGGACCTGCCAGCAAAGGGTTTTCCTTAAAAATCTGTAGATACCAGACCGGTTTACTCGACATAGAAAAAACCAAAAAAAAAACGCTGTCATGTAAAATGAATTTTTTTACCCTAGATATGTTCAACAAGATCCTAAGACTTCTTTTAGTTTTTTTTATAATTTTTTTAAAACTGAGTGCAGAGCATCGACGAGCTAACATTCCTTGTTGAGTTCCTTCTGCCTTTAATTTTATATGTATTTTGTACATTCAAATGCATGTTTATTGTCTTGCTAGCTATAACGATAGCTTCAGTGCATTTGTCAGTGCTTTGGAAATTATTATGAGCTCCTTTGTATAATTAATGTACATAGGCATCGGAAATTAATTATTGACTTTAGAAACAAGAGATGATTTATCTCAAGTCTCGTAATTAAAAAAACTTAAGCCCTTTAAAAAAATTAAAAGTTGACATCGTGACTTCTGACTGTAGTTTGAAAAAAAAACATCTGTTTTTTGTTTTAATCAAATTTTATAAACAGTTTTTTGAACGCACGAGTCAAATTAAGCATGAATCAACAACATGACTGCTTGTATATCAGGGGAAAGCCCTGAATATTCCGACAGTCCCTTAATTTATATCGAATAGTTTTTGGGAAATTAAAATATTGAAAACCTATACATTTTGGACAATACCAATGTTTAAAATTTTGAGTCGTACGAAATTAATACGACCAAATAGCTAGCCGCAATTCAAATTGGAACGGATTTTGTTGTGTGCGATAATTCCCACGCATAATTAATTCGAATTACGCTCTCAGCATTATGAATAAAGTCTTCAAAGCGCGCATAATTTAGTCCAAAACATGGCAATTTTTAAAAACCCAAATTTTTACAATAAATGATCGGTGGTAGAAGAACTTTTTGTATTTGAACTCAGGAAGTTGATATCTTCAATGGGGTATAAAATAAAAATGTTTGTTGAAAATTATTATTTCGATAGGCGAAAATTGACTGAATAAAAAAACCACACCGAGCATGAATATTCCGTTTTCTTCGAAAGTCGGAAAAATAATTGCTAGAGCCACACTTTCGTTAAAACTATGAGGTTCTGAAAGAAACGGAGACAAACTTGCTTTAATTGCAACTGAATCTACATAAGAATCAACAAAGCAAATTCCAATCCTTAAAAGTATTCCTTCAATCTCGAGACAAAATTGTGAATCATTGGAAATTCTAGCAGCGCTTCAGAAATATTGACAAAATAACCTGCAAAACATTGGTTTTCCCTGTAACGATTGAAAACCAGCTATTAAGTTAAGACCATTAGTGGCAAAGTTATGAACAAACGGAGGTTCGGATAAATCTAGAGATCAAATTTTTCAAATCTCAATTTACGAGCTAGAATTTCAGAGAAATGATGAAAACCGCCATGATTGGAAAATTTTGAGGACAAGAACACAACAGTTGAATGGGACACGTGAGACAGTCGATTGATGGATTACAAAAAAGAAGCTGGGAATCAAGTCAATCAGAAAAAAATAAGTCTGGCAGCAAAAGTCAGTAAATGCCAGCAAAGGGTTTTTCTTGAAATTCTGTACAAACCAGACCGGTTTCCTCGACACACAGAGAAAACCAAATAAACGTTATGTCGTGAAATATGTAATTTTATATGATCAGCAAGATCCTTAAATATATTTTATTTTTTTTTTCCCTGCCTCAATATGATCAGCAAGATCCTAAAATATATTTTATATTTTTTCCCTGCCTCAATATGATCAGCAAGATCCTAAGATTTGTTTTATACTTCTCTCTCCGCCTCAACTGAGGGCACAGCATCGACGATCTAAGGCTTCTTGTTGAGTACCTTTTGCCATTAAATTTATATAAATTTTTTGAACATTCAAATGAATGTTTTATGTCTTGCTAGCTTCAACGATAGCTTCGAAGTTCAAACTCAAAACTCGAATCCGCCGCAGAGAGCCGTCCCGTTTCTGTCTATTAATTTCACTTAAAGACGTTTTTGCCGGACCACTCAAAAAAGAAATGTCATTCTGAGCCCGCCAGATTTTCAGAGTTCTTGCTCAGCTTCGGCTCTGCCATCAACAAGATTAAAGTTTTGGAGTTCTCGGATAATGGCACTTGTTAACTCGTAAGTCAATGTACAGAACTTATACCTTACACAAGAACACTCGTGGAATACACATTCACAATTTGAAAATGAATAAAATAATAAAAAAGGCAAATCAAGTTCGCACAGCTAGCGCTCAAGCCTCCCTCCTTTTGTAGTAATTACTATTACCAGAAATTGAAGCAACTGTAGAGTTTTTTTTAAACAAAAGAGCTCAGAAGTGATGATTTGTTTATTCAAGGTATGAAATTATAGGTAATTCCACTTTGAGACAGCGAAATTTGTTAAATTAGTTAACTTGTTTCTAGGCTAACGAATCAATAAGAATGAGAAATTTTTTATAACATGTCGAGCTTTTTTTGAATGACATTCTAAAACGAATAATCTTAAGAGAAAAAACAGTGACTAAAAAATTTGCTGCTGTTTCGTCTGCTTGGTTGTTATAGTAGGTCAATATCGAATTTCGAAATCATGACCGTATCGATTTATCGATATTCTTCGATATTTTACTTGAAATATCGAATAACGATTTTTTCTCAAAAATGAAATGAACTAGTTTTTGTTGCCACCAATACAGAAAAACCTGACAACCTAGTAAGATGCGATAATTTCTATTAACATAAATCTGTACCAACAGAAAAAATGCTTTCATTCCAAAAAATTAAATTGAAATGTCGTGAATTTTTGCAAACTTTTCTTTTGCCAAAGTCGAAATTTCACACAAAAAAGTATCAAATTAATAGAAAATATCGAAATCTTTCACATTTTTATGGAAAACTCATTATTACCGTGTCAAAAAATGAATATCGATATTTATATCGAAAATTGCATTTGAAAATATCTTTATTTGTGTCAAAAATCGATGGATCGAATAAAAATATCGATAGTTTTTGCATTCCCTGACTGGGAGTGCGGTCTGTATCTTAACAACCGAGTGTTCAATCTCGTCAATAAGCAGACAATGTGCAATTCCCCCGGATTATTGGACCCGCCGACACAAACAAAAATGGTCGTTAAGGATGTTGGCATCAAATTCGTTATGAAAAGTAGGGTCGGAATATTCTAGAATTTTGAATTTTTTATTTTTCGGTTTTAACCGGAATATTTCTCAGATATAGAAAAAAGCCAATTCGATATAAACCTTTTTAAACCAGCAAAGCGAAAAGAAATGTTTATCTATGACACTCCTCATGGCGCATATTTTGTGAAAACGTTGAAGTCAGTGGAGTGTAGTACGATGCCATTTATGACATGCAGTGAGATGAGGTGACGTGGATAAAATTTAATTTCTGATGCGAATTGCGAGTTGATTATAGAACAATGGATCACCACTTGAAGATAACCCGGAGTTATGATTTCAATGGTGTTATTGAGGGGATTGTCCGCGGAGCACGCGCCATCACCTGGATTGGCACATGTAACATTCGCCCGGAAGATACATATCGACGGAAAATAAAACTAAGTCCTAAGACGACTGGCTAACGTCTAAACAGAGCTTTACATGCATTTCACCGTCTCTACCAAGCCAGTACTTTCGGTGGTCTTTCTAACATCGGGTCGACAAAAAACGTTACTGCTTTCGGCTTCGGTCAAAACACTCAAATTAACTTAATTACATGCAGAAATAGTGAGCTCATGGCTGGGTCTCAGTATCCCCAGACCACGAGGTCACTCCTAAAAACAGGGCTACTACTACTTATTGAATTGTTATTGTTTTTGTTCAGTAGATAAAAATCATCATCTCCATCGAAGATGGATCAACCCTTTCCCCCAACTCCTAGCTTCTCATCTTAGTAAAATGAATTCAGATGTTAATTAAATTCAAATCAGGACATGACAGGGAAGCTAAAAGTTCATATAAGTCGATAAAAGTTTCAGTCCCGAAACCCCTCCGGATTCTCGAATCCACTGAATCAAGCACGTTAAGCTTGATTTCTCTGTAGCCCGGAAGGCTGGTTTCCACCCCTCACTGTTGTTAGCAACTGCTTTGCAACTATTGTAGCGACACAATAGTTGCAATTTGGAGCGGTCTCTGCTATTTCTGCTATTCTCTGATTCTGATTCTCATTTTTCTCGTTGTTGTCGTCGTCGCAACTATCTGTGTTGTGTTTTTCTTCGACTTTCTGCCAAAATGGCCGTTTCTGACGTTTCTCAGAAATATGACGTCATAATTCGAGTTTTTAAAATTTCAAAATACCAGAATATTCTAGTCTTCACCGTTTTGCCAATCGTTCCAATAACGCTCTTATTCCTTCAAAATCGCCAATTCGGAAGGTTCACTGCTAAAATTTCGAATATGCTGAATCTGCATTTTGATCCATTCTGGTCGAATGTCACATACTCCCCGGACAGTCCGGTCAATGTCCTCATTGAATCTCGCAATGTTCGTAAAATAGGTACAGTGTCATCGAACAGAATTTACAAAATGCACGAAATTACTTTTATCCACGTCATATCGACTCACTGCAGAATATAAATGGCATCATACTACATCACTATAGCCTTCAAATTCTTTCATTAATCTGCACATTGAGGATATGACCTAGGATAAAAACAAATTTTCCGACTTCCAATGTCAATGTCCTGATTAAAAACTTTTTCTCCTAGATTTAAAAGGTGTTGGTTTGCAGGACAGTCCTGCCAACCAACAAGCTAAAATTATCCTACTATGCTTCTTCCCTTCGGAAATCTCGCTTGTTATTGTCCTGAATATTAAAACTAAAAAACTCTGTGGTTAGAAAGAACAATGAAACAATCTCCCTCTTCGAGAGATTAACCAAGCCTTTCATGTCACCACTAAGCGATCAGTTCTCCTAGCTGATTAAAAACAGTCATGCAGGCTGGAATATTTAAATATACTCCTTCACTCAAGCCTTTCTAAATAAATAGTAAGTAAGTGTGTCTGAAGCCATTTAACTAAAATAAAATTGCAAATTTATAAACGTAACAACTTCAAAACTCAACTAATGTTTCAGTTTTGAATTACAACTTGGTTGCTTGGGTTCTCACTTGAGTTTTTTTACACACATAAAACAATTCTGAGTTTTAACTTTCTCTTCATCACTCCTTTGTTTTCTTCTTTGTTCGTCGTTTAGAAGTTCTAAAACTTCTAAATTCTTCTAATTTTGTCTCTTTTTTCATCTCGTTTTTCGGCCATTCGTCAATGTTTCATCTCTTCCTCCTGTGATACTGACTCTGCACTCTCAGTTTCTGTATCCTGCAACACGTCGTTAGCTATCCTGACACTGTTGGAAGCCGTCCTACAACACTTCTGCTCTTCTACCCTCTGTTTGCAACAAGGTAGGGGATCCACGTTAGATTCTCTGTTCCTGCAGAAGCTGTTGTGGAGACACAACGTCACATTTCTCTCCAAATCTTCCTTCAACATCTCTGTCTTCTCCTTTCCACTACGTTCACTTGTCCTGGATATTCTTTTCACAGCGGTGGTCACTGCATTCCGATGAGTCACGAGAGCTCGCTTAAAAGCTCCTGCTCCAATGTCCAGCTGATATTCACTGTACACTCTGCCGTGCTTCGACATATGCTTTTTAGCATATTCGTACAACCATGCAGTCTTGTTAGCTCTGAACCATGGCATCAATCGTTCTCTTGCTCATATCTTCTTCACTTCCATCGGAATGTTTAGAATTTTGCACATTGTCTCAAAATGATCTAAATCTTTTAGACAATCCAATTTCCGCAACTGTTCTCTCGTTGGCGCTTCCTGTCTATTATTTTCTCTCACATGAGCTTCCAGCCATCGTATCGCCATCATAACTCCCACTATCACTATTGTTATGGGCTGTGACGAGTCTGGTAAACCCATGGAGAGCAGCTATCCAGAGTCCCAGATCAACATCAGATTACTACGCTTGGGATACCACCAGGTCTGCAGCAAGCAGTGGCAAGGAAACTCGTCATGTGTCAACATGATGCTCCTCCAATTACGTTTTCCCGAAGCTTCCAGTAATGGTTCCACTTCCATCAGCACTCGGTGGACTTCATCATTCTCGTCTACTGTATTGTAATCTGTGACAGTTGATCCTCTCTGTTTCTGTCTCTCAAAGTCACTGAAGTTCCCGCTCACGTATCCCATTAACTTCTTTCCTAGTATTGATTCCAACTCTTCCTTGGTTCTCTCTGGAACTGCTGAGAACATCTTACATAGCAAATCGTAAGATTTCTCGGACATTCTTGCCAGTCTCACACACTTCGGCACTGAGAAGGCTTGATCCACGATCGTTCTCGTACTCTTTACATCCACGGCTACGAAATGTACCGGGTATCTGCTCTTGCACATTGGAGCCAATGTCGAACCCACCAAATATCGTGCTCCCGATGGTCTACAATAAATCTCACTGTATCTGATGTTCATTTCCGTCTCGATCGCTTCCCTCCATTTTCCTATGTACTTCCGCTCAGTCTGCAGAACTCCTGGGAATACTTCTACACTGATGACTGTGACCATCTCATGTTTCTGTTCTAGATTCAATAGTGACTCTAAAGAACCAAACATGCTGTAGAATCCTAGTGCAGTCACTAGATTCACCTCGGTTCCTCCATGGCAATCCGCTATCAGTTCCGTTTCCGTTGTTGCTTTCATCACGACGTTTCCAAACAATACCGTCAAATGCTTGTGTTGTTTCTCTAGGGTCTTCACACAGTCCAGACCTCCACAAACGTAACCCTCCAGTCCACAGATTTCCGCCAGACAGCTACCAGGTTTGACCCAGTCTTCTGGTCGCCAGCCAGGCAACTCCACTTTATCTTCTCCGTTGCTCCTGGAGGCCGTTATCATCACATTATATATTATGTTAAGGTCACGCAGGTTACACTCTGCATTCAGTTCCCTCTGCACGTCTTGTGTCGCCCGTAATATCGAGTCAGCGTGGGGACTAGGACACCATGATGGCCTCATCAATTCCCACACTGCCATCAAGCTCGTTCTCAGTAATTCATCTAAGAATCCCAACCCAAACTCCACTCTTTTGTCGGATTTTGGTACGGAAGGTGCAGTCACCTCTTCTTCCAAGACCAGTCCCAATTTAGCCTGCGGATTATTAACGCTCTTAATCGTTACAATTCTCGACGTCCAAAATCTTAGTAACACTGCCTGTTCGTAATCGAAGAAGCAATCGCATATGTCTTCACTCAGGAAAGGGTTGTACGCTATCCCTATGATTCCGGATACGTAGCTGTACGACTTCTTCTTGATCGGTCCACAGTATTCACTGGATTTTGGCAGTGCCCCCATAGATTTTTAGTGAGTCTCAGCTCCTTGTTTGAAAATCTCCTGATTTCATCTATCTTTCTCATGGGCTCTAACTCCTCGGGTTCTTTCATATTCACCCTCATCGGTTTGCTTTGCTGCATATCTAGCAGTGCTAATAAGAGTAAGGCTTTCGCTCGCTCATCGCCTTCCCTCAGCATCTTAACACAAGTGTTCAATGCAGGTACTGAAATCTGCTCTATCATGAATCGAATGAAACAGAGAGCGTCTCTCCGCTTCGCACACGCTACTGCTGCTCCCTCTTGGACTATCAGATCCCTCAGGTTCGTCATAAGGGAAACCTTCTCTTCTTTTGACCTCTTCCTTTCTTCTGAATCATACTCTTCGCGAGTTAGTCCCATCATGCACCAGGCAAACCTCAGTTGTAACTCTGTTCTTACGTAAGGTACTGCCACGAGAGCGTGTATGCTTGGTGTAGTCCTCATCTCTTCTTCGAAGTACCTTAATACCACTGCTTTCCATGGAAGGCTCACCAACTGCTCCATCGTTTCTGCCTGTATCTCAGACGACGCTAAAGTCCCGTACGCCTTCTGCTTGAGGGTGGTGCCTTGCAACATTGTCTCTAGATAACCCTCCATGGCACTTTTGTCTTCCAGAGCCATCACGTACCCTCTAGCCGAGTTTCGGTATTCCAACATTTCCATGTATCCACCTGCAGGTTCATCTATCGACATAGGCTCCGATACTGTCAGTCGGTTGTATTCTACTGGTACTAGTTGCCCTGCGACATTTCCCTTTCCGTGATTCATGGGAGATGGCTTAAAGTCTTTCATTGTGCTCTCCCCACATTGGCTGAGTATTTCCATTTCTAAGATTGCTCCAGTCAGAGTGCGGTCACTCCTTTTGGATTTATAACCTGTTGACTTTATTCCCGCCATGAGAATGGGTGGCACCATCGCTATATCAGTCAACATTTTATCTGTGCCAGGCAATTGATAATCACTTTGTCCCAAATCCATGACCTCCTCAACTCGTTTCCTTTTTGCTGAGTTAACAGCTTTCATCGATATCTCCGAATCCACCTTCGTCTTTCCGACTCTCCTCGGTATCACTCTGCTGCCTAACTTCATTTTCATCGCATTGATCTTATCAATCACCAATTTTGATCGCATCGTCCCTCTCCTGGTTCTTGACAGATACACCACCTCTCCTTTATCGTCCTGCGGTGTCATCTTGATGGGAGAATTCGCTTCACTTTCATCAGTGGCCGAGTCGATCAACAACTCACTCAGTCTCCCTTCACACTGATCAAGCTTGTCAAGGACTTCCCTCATCAAGGGTTAGTTGAGACCCGTTTTCAGAATGGACTGGGTCCCATAGCTCTGAACCACTGTCCAGACTTCTTCCATGAACGCCACTCTGTCCAATTTGCATCCCGTCGTACCTTCGTGGTCTCGGTGATGTACTTCCCATTCTTCATATGCTGCCATCAACAGGACTTCCGTGGGGCGGTCCCCACGGTTGTCATGGCCCAAGATGTTGATCAGGGCGGTCAGCAACATGACTACCTCTGGGTCCTCCAGAGCGAAGTCTCGATCGATCAGCCGACGATAGATCGCATCTATCATCGGTCCTTCATATGCCTCTGCCAGGTCCATCAATTCATCCAAGTTGAAATTCTCCATACTGTTCTTCAGATTTGATTTGATTCGATTCGATTCCAAGGTTCTGACTCAAGTGAGTAATTAAATGATCAATCAGGATCTAGAAAAGAAGTCACAAATATCACACTTTTCAGTTTCACCTTAACATATATTGTTAAAATTTGCTTAAAAACAGTTCAGATAAAAAGATATTTATCCTAAAATTTATTAAAATCAATCGGTCTCTAAAATTTTGGAATTCGACCTAAGATTGGACAGTCCAAACTTTGGATCTATTCCTAAGATCATCTTTCAGTTGTTCATGGTCACTAACCCCTTCTTGCCCACAATCTTAATAACCTAACACATAACCTAATATAACACACATATCGCACATTACATACAACTTAGTCTTTAGCCTAACACCCTCTCGCACGTCACTCAGCCTATACTTAAGCAATATTTCTTATGTAAATATACTTGTATCTTAGTATCAGAGAATATCACGTGTACAAGCGCGTACAATTCCCGAGGATGCAGTCGTCCTCTGTTTGGATCGTACACTGGAAGCGAGAACTCCTTCACGTCCATCTCCACGAGGAAGTCCCTCAGCCTCGTCAAGGACAAGACTAGGTCCTCTGGGTCCACGTGCTGCTTCTCCGTCGCCCTCGTTACCAAGAAGCATAGGTATTTTCCCGGTATCTGCGACGCCGCCGGAGGTAAGGCCGCTACGCCCCCTATCCCTGGTCTTTGCTTCCAAAGGAATTCCACGTTTTTGTATTCTCTCTTAAAATCTGCCGCTAACTCTGTCCTAAAACTCATGTCTGCTGTGATTGCTATCGCACATGAGTAGTATATGTTGGATCAGTTCAAGGAGGGTGCCTGCTGACCCCCATGTATTAACATAGGCTATAGAGTATCCGGTCCGCAGGCTATGTATTAAGATAGGTTATAGATTTTCCAATGTATTAGGATAGGGAATAGGTTTCCCAATGTCTTAAGATACGAGGTTTCAGATGGTAAGTTTCAGAAAAGTTTTTGGC